>NW_020173215.1:10750920-10791408 GCF_003031525.2 Neophocaena asiaeorientalis asiaeorientalis
CGGGACCCTGGCAGTGGCGGGCTGCACAGGCTCCCGGGAGGGAGGTGTGGAGAGTGACCTGTGCTTGCACATAGGCTTCTTGGTGGCAGTAGTGGCAGCCTTAGCATCTCATGCCCGTCTCTGGGGTCTGCGCTGTTAGTCGCGGCTCGCGCGCGTCTCTGGGGACCGCATTTTTAGCCGCGGCTCGTGCCCGTCTCTGGAGCTCCTTTAAGGAACGCCCTTAATCCCCTCCCCTCGTGCACCAGGAAACAAAGAGCGAAGAAAAAGTCTCTTGCCTCTTCAGCAGGTCCAGACTTTTCCCCGGACTCCCTCCCGGCTAGCCACGGCGCACTAACCCCCTTCAGGCTGCGTTCGCCAGCCCCACTCCTTTCCCTGCACTCCGACCGAAGCCCGAGCCTCAGCTGCCAGCCCCCGCCAGCCCCCGCCCGCCCCAGCGGGTTAGCAGACAAGCCTTTTGGCCTGGTAGGGCTAGTCGGCACCGATCCTCTGTGCTTTGCCCTCCACACCCCTGTGGCTGCGCTCTCCTCCGCGGCATCGAAGCTCCCCCCTCCGCCACCCGCAGTCTCCGCCCGCGAAGGGGCTTCTAGTGTGTGTAAACCTTTCCTCCTTCACAGCTCCCTCCCACTGGTGCAGGTCCCGTCCCTATTCTTTTGTCTCTGCTTATTCTTTTTTCTTTTGCCCTACCCAGGTACGTGGGGAGTTTCTTGCCTTTTCGGAGGTCTGAGGTCTTCTGCCAGTGTTCAGTGGGTGTTCTGTAGGAGTTGTTCCTCGTGTATTTCTGATGTATTTGTGGGGAGGAAGATGATCTCCGCGTCTTACTCTTCCGCCATCTTGAAGCTCCTCCTCAGACTTTCTTCTTTAAATCATTTGGGAAATTTAAAGACTCTTCGTGTCAATATTTTTAAATATTTTGTTAAACTAATCGTACATATTGCTCATGTCTACCTCGTAGAAATGCCATATTTGTATTTTCATAAACCACTGCCAGATTTATACCCCCTTCTTGTTCCGTGCCATTTATCATTTGAATAAATGCATATTTTTTTTTGTAGAATATAATTTCTTTGGCTTCCCTACCTAAGAATCCTCCCTTACCCCAAATATTTATTAAAATACCCACATTACGCTATGAGCCCTGGAGACTGGGGGGAGTTCTAAATCACCCTGCAGCATTGAAAGTTAAAGATCAGATATTCACTTTTTTAACCTTTTTTACACTAGTACATGAGCATCTAAAATTAGGCAGATGAATTTGACCCAACTTTCGAATAGGAAGCTAGTGATGCAAAATCTAAGTGATCGTAGAGCATTGATTTTGGTGGCAGCCATACAACAGAATCTAGTTTATAGGAGCCATTAATATACATACCAGTGATATACATGGATCACTTGATGGCAGGTCTGGTTTACATTTGCCTGTATGGTAGATTTTCCAAATTTAACCACAATAACACCTCCATCTCACATGCCCTTCTAGACTGTGACCTAGTTATTCCACCACCACTGAAGGCTCCTGGCTTGTCTGTAACCAGTAGAATGGTGTGGAAGGGATACTGTATGACTTCTGAGGCCAGGCCACAAATAGCAATGTTGCTTCTGCCTTATCCAAAGGGCTTGTCTCTTTTGAAGCCTTCAGCCACCATGCAAGCAGGCCAGCTTTTCGGAGGCCACCAAGCTGTGAGGAAGCCCAGATTAGCTCACATGGAAAGACTACATGGAGAGGTATCGCAAAGTACTCTTGAAGACAAAGAGATGCCTGGCTAGCTGCCCCAGCTTCCTGCACTTCAAGATTCAGCCATCCTCTTATAGTAGGAGCATGAAAGACCCCAAGCCCGAAAAGCCGAGTTGTGTCTGGATTCCTGACCTACAGAAACGGTGAGATAAAAATATAACCAACAATGTTTTGGGATATTTTGTTATTCAGCAATAGATAAAAAGACTTTCAACTAAACAAAACAGTTTCAAATAGTGCTTAATTAGAAGTATAAATTAAAAATAAAATATATTCTCACCCCTACACTGCCATATCCCTCACTTATGCTACCCTAGTTTATGATGGAATTATATGTGAGGAGTCCTTAGTTAAGGTTTCCTTATTACTACTATCTGATGTTTATGCTGCAAACCCTAAAATAGGTGTGTTTCTGACCTTCTGTTAAACCTTCTGAGGTGTTATTCCCAGCGGGATAGTCCCCTTCTTTGATAAAACCCTGATGTTGAACCTCAGACAATTGCTTTTTTGTTTGAGGGGAAGCATTTTTATTTTACTTACTTGGATCACCGACTTTTCCTTTTAATTCTCTTCAGCTTTTCTTTACTTATCAGAGTATTATTTGCTATCTCCCTTGGGGCCTCCAGAATTCTTTGACTCCTACCCTTTCTATGCCACACTATGTATTATGAGCGTGTTCCATTTAATAAACTTCACATATAGTGTTTTGATAAAGGAAGATGAGATTTTTCTCATCTGTATTCTTTTCTTTGCGAAAACAGTTGCCCTTTGACTCAATAAGCAAACAGAATTCTTACAACCAAGGAAATGGGCTTATGGCCCAGAATAAGGTAGGCTTATTTTCTGTTATGAACCCCTATATTGTGTTTGTCTTCAAGTGAGCTCCCTAAGGACCCACTAGGCTTTCTTGCCTGTGATATTGTCTAGTTGAAGCTGAAGCACGTTTGCTTTTTCTTCCAGTTCTGTTATCTTTTTGCTAATTTTGCTACCATCCGTGTGCTACACTCCTGTAGGAGAAGGGCTTTCTCTAACTGCAAATGTGCTCTAGTAGTTTATCCAAGATACAGAACATTTTATTGTCTAACTAATAATATGCTTTTCCATTATTAAAAGAGGGTTTTTTTGGATACCTTTGTTCTTTCAAATAGATCCAGATGTGTCAGAAACCGGAATTGAGTTTTAAATGTCTGACTGCTTAGCTTGAGCTAATAGAGAAATCTATGCTACAATATGTAGAGATCCTTTACAGTATGCCAAATAGATTGCAATATACATGGGTAGACAGTAAGGAAGATGCAGGAAATGTGAAGAATCAGAAGCTCAATCTCCATGTGAGCCTGTACAGAGAAACACAACAGAGCAACCATCTTCCCGTGCATTTCGAAGGATGTGTACTGTCACACACAGACAGAGCCCAGGATATGTTGGGAGGCCCTTGGAGACACAATAACCAAGCACTAAACTAAATCCATTCTGCCTTCTCAACTCGGCAGTTCTGCAGCTACCAAGCGGGTCTGTACAAAAGACTACAGTAATTTTCAGATGAAAACCATCACCTGTGGAACCCACCACCCAGGGAAACAGAAGCTGCAGAATGCATGGAGCTGGCATAATTCAGAGAACCTCTCATACAACTAAATGTCATTTGAAACCCAGTGAGAACAAAGTTCATTCTTCAGAAATCTATTACAAGCAGCCTCAATTAAAGTGCGAAAGAAACAGCTGTTCATGTTAGTCCTAAACTCAATATTATTTTTCTTTGCTAAATTCTGAAGGTTATGTCAAAATTTTCAGATATTTTTCTATCTCTATGAAATCTTTCAGTTGGGCTTTCTTCTTGCTTTATGTAGTGTGTTTATATAAAATTTTATTATAAATTCATATTTTATGAACAACATAGATATGATTTATAATTTTAATCCAATAATTGACAGTCCTAAGGACAAAATAAAAAGTTACAATCATTTGATTACCATATTAAACTGAAGTATAGGATGTTGAAATATCTTTATGGGAAGGACCAAATTATAACCAAATATTTTTTCTTTATATCCCTAACAGAAATGAAACAAAAGTTTACCTTCAGTAAGACTTAAGTACATTGAAGGCTAGGTGTTTTTGTGTTTAGGAAAGTCTTCATATAATGTACAGAACTTTAATAGCACAAAAGTGGAAAATAAGATTTCCTTTTTAAATTATCAGTTTAAATAATAAATTGTTACACATGGTTTTAAAGAGTAATTGACTTAAGCAATAATATACCTGGAAAAAGTGAACAAGAAAAATGTTTTTATTGTTTGTATTACATTCATGACAAATGACATTGATAAAGAGAACAACAAGATTGAAGTGAAAATTGAAGGAATATTTATGGTAATTCTAAGTGCCTTGAAAAGTTGATCTGAATTGCTTTCATCAAAGAGAAAATAGACTCTTTAATGATCACTTCCCTGACAACTAACAGTAACATCGTTTTTAGCTATGACTGCTAAAATTAGATACCTTCCTCTTGGAAATATGCATTCCCTGACAACAGTACAGGATGACAGCCTTCACCTCGTGATAAGAGGGAGAGTAACAATTCATCCTTAAATGAGCAATTTCTGTGATAAAGGAAAAAAATGTTACTTAAGATGGATTTGATGGCAGAATAACAAAAAAAATAGTGCCACACTAATTACTTTAGCAATTTTTAGTGAAATGTTTGCTTTGATTTTAAATAGAGGGATACAATTTTCAAGATATTCACTTATTAGGACTATTCATACCAGGAAAAGAGATCCTTCTTGGTGACAAAAGGGCTTTTAACAACTGTGTAAAATTATGCTTAGTTGAATAAACTACACAATAGAATGTGCTTGTTAGAAGTGCAAACAAATGACTTTGAAACTGCCGCCTAAGGCTGTTAGCTGTTGATAACTAAACTCACAGGCCCACACCACCATCATTTCCCCAGCAGTGCAAAGCTAGGCTACGGGACCTTGTCAGGCCATCCATCATAGTTTGTCACCTGAAGACATAAATAAAAATTCAGCATTTCCCAAGATCTGTTAGAAGGCTGGTGTGTCTATTTAGAGTCCCTATGGCAAAATTATGGCTTAAATTCAGCCTTTTAAAATGTATACATTAGTACCAGTGCAGACACAGAGTCCACATTCATTTTGCACACTTAAAACAAAATGTACCTAGAAAATTAGGTCCAAAATGAGAGAAATAGCTACAAAAATATTACGTTTAAAGCCTCTAATTTTATAAATCATGGTAATTTGACAGATCAATGTGTTCATGGGAAGAAATTGCGTCTATTATGGTTATATAGAATCACCAAAATGTCACAGGAAGAAGGGAGAAAATCTCCTTCCTGTTCTTTGGAAATATTTTGTTAAAACATACTCTAAGTAGAAGTATGAGTTACAGAATTACTCTAAAACAAGAGTCTATAAATGTTTTCTCTACAGGGTGACATAGTAAATATTTTAGGTTTTGAAAGCCACATATGGTCTCTGTCACACATTCTTCTTTGGCTTTATTTTGCAACTCAAATATATAAAAACTATTCTTAGTTCATCAAAGGTACAGTAAAAGTAGAGTTCACTGGCCAATTTTGAACCATGGGTCATAATTTGTAGACCCCGTTCTAGAAGATAAACAAGTATTTGTTTATTTAGTAAAAAGGGGCAATATTATAATTTAAAAGACTTCATTCTTGCTTTTGCAGTGCTTATTTTTCAAGTAACAAAGAATTCTATAAAAATATACCATCATTCATGGCATGACAAAAGTAATTATTAGATATAACTCCTGGCACAAGTGCATTTTAAATCAAATCGACGTTTTTGGCTATACTTCTGCATTTTGAAAGGGAGAATTTAATGCAAGTTAGATGCTAATCCAGGTATATATTGTTACTTAAAATGGTAAAGATAGTAGTCTTGAGACAAACAGCATTAAATTTAGCTCAATGCCAAAAGCAGCTGTTTGAAATAGTCCTGGCAACACTTCAGACATGTGTATCTTCATGTTGAGACTACAAGTCACCTCTTTTAACATGCATCAGTTTTACTGATAACACAAAATCAACAACAAACTTTGAATTTTTAATTCCTTTTAAATCTCTGTGTAGGTGTTTGTGTATGTGCATGTGTGTCTACGTACATATATGTATGTTTCTTAGAGTTGCCGGAAAGGTAAAGAATGATCAGCCTTGTTAGATATGTCGAGGGGTGAAAAGAAATAATTGTTAGGGTAAAAGATGAAGCTTTATGATCTATAGGTAAACAGAATAAAACAATTATTATGAGATGCAGTGCAATCATTACTGTTTGACATTATTGAAATTATCTATGCTAAATTATACGCTGCTTAGAAACTTTTTAGAAAATCAGCAGAAATTTTGTCAACTAAGGAAAAGTTACCACCTTCAAATAAAACACACTCGTTAATCTTCTGTTTCAAATACCTAGATTTTTAAACAACTTGTTATTGCTATCCTTTGCACCAACAAAAATGAAGGTGTTTCAACAATTCCGAAACAATTTTTGAAAATACTAATTATGAATACCTTTCTTGCTATTATAAAATGAAAAAGTTAAATACTTAGATATCATTGACATTTCTGAACCAAGTTTGTACCAAATTTGCATAAGAATATTCATAAGAAGTTTTTTTCATTAATATTAAAATTCATTAATAAATATTTTCTGTGCTCCAGGCACTGAGTAAGAATTAAGGAATCCAAAACGAATAAAACTTCAAGAATGCATTTTAGGGGGGACAACAGGCAAGGTGTGATTTAGTTTTAATATTCCCTGTGCATAGGACACCCTAGGTATTTTGCATAAGTCTATGATTTAACACTTAAAACAACCCTGAGAGTCACGTCGCATGCTGAGGCCCGGGAGATTTAAGCAGTTTAATTTTACTACCTAAAATCAAATAAATAACCAGTAAGTGACAGTTAGGTTTTGAAGACAGGTTTGCCCTGAATCCAAAGTTTCATTTTATTTGTTTATTGGTTTGGTTGCTTGTTTTTCCAAGTATATTTCCTAGCCATTTTTTTTTTCCAGGAGCACAAGAAAGCACCCAAAATCATAAGGGAAAAACAATTATAATCATCCAAGGTCTACTAAGATTATTCCTGGATTATATTCTTGTGACAAGATTTTCTTCTCCCCAAGATTTTTGATTATTTGTAACTTTTGTCACCTCCAGATTTTCATTGTTTTTTCTTCATTGTATACAACTCTCTGCTAACTTTTGATTTTAAATCGTTACCTTCTGCTTTCCACTCCTTTTTCATGCTTCTTCCTGTATAGTTAACATTTTTTTTCCCAGTGTAGATTTTAAAAAGTGCCAATAAGTAAATGATAGAAAGTGTGAAATGACTGAAAGAAAATATTACTTTACACCTTTTAGAAATCTTCAGCATGTGCCCAGCAGAGAGGGAACTCGATGGGTCTCTGTGACCTTGGACATCATTCTTTGTGTCTAGATCTATCTATGAGGCCGTAGACTACTGCTCTTCCATTGCTGCCCGAGAGGGAGGCCAGGGCACACCAGGTGTGGGAAAGACTTTCCCTCCCCCAGCAGGCAGCTCTCTCCACTTGACCCATGGGTTTCCAGATGAACAGATCCACCTTATGTTTTCATTATGGTTAAGAAGTGAGTGTGTATTTCTCAAGCTTAAACCAAGAGCATGTTCTTTTACATAATGAGACAGACAGAGGTGTGACAAAAATTCCACTCAGAATTTTTTCTTTACTATTACGTGCAGCTAAAATATACCTAAAAACTACTATTTAAATGGCCAGCAAAATGTTACTAGAGAGAATTTTAAAAGGAATAAAAGCTTTTTGGGTCAGTAACTTCATTTAGCTATTTCTGATTACTTAATAGCTGAAAGCACATAATACTGATCTTATAAGAACTAAAAAATTCTAATATTTGTTTGGACACAAAGAGTTTGAAGAATGCTTTAAATTCCTCATTATTGTATGGTGGTTGTTTAGCAGTACTGTGAAGATCTAGTTTCAGCAGAGCACCTTGCAATGAAATAATATTTTAGAGATATTAAGGCAATGTCACTTACATGGAATCACGGTTGAAATTTCTTTGTAGATAGGCTGGATGTACAAATGTACAAAGTTTCAGTTGTGAGTTGTCTAATGCCATAATGCTAGTAAGTGTTACACAGTTTGGGTCACAACACACATCTTCTGATCCTTACTGCAATTTTCATTTCACCATGCTATTGAATAGGCACAGGATATAGTGGCATTGGGTTAATTATGGGCTTCTCTCTGGAAACATGGAGTTGAGGTGCCCTTGAAGACTGTCTTCCATTCCCATGATGGCTGCAGCCTAATCCCTGGAAGGAAGGAGGTGAGTGGCACCTCCTGATGAGGAGGGAAAAAACCCCAAACTCCAACACTGTCTTAGAGTTACTTTATTTTACTGTTTATACTGTTGGAAATGATGTTTTGATGAAAAGTGGTCAATAGAATATATCTTCCTTCCTTATAGAAATGTTGCTATGTTATAAAATTCTTATTCACCTAAACATCTATCAATATTTGCTGCTCCAAAAATACTTATAATTTCTTAAAGTTAAAAATAATCTTCTTTTTGCTCTCTTGCAAATTCCATTCTTGTGTACCAAAATGTGCTTTAATGTAGCGTGACGTGCCGATAAACTGTCACAAATTTTCTAGTTTTAAATTTCAGCAGGTTTTTATTCTTGATTATGTTCAACATGTCCTTACCCCAATCTCTCACTGAATTAGGCACTCCCTTACTCGTCCATGTATGTTACATTTCATCACCTCACTTTTTGGTTTATTATAAAAGAAAGTCTCCCTTTTTTTTTTTTTTTACCCTGAGCCAAAACTCCTACATGGACTTTCCTTTACAAAGCCCCTGGGAGAAGTTTGTAGTTTCTTCTTTATTGGAATACTTCTAGTATTGTTGTGGCATGACAGATGCTCTGGTCCCTGAACATGAAATTCATATGAGGGACCTCCTCACTCCTTATTAAAATCACCAAATTTTTACCAGGAAGTACAGTAGAATATGGAATGGGACAGGTATTGAAACAACATCTAAATAATATTACAGAAAGGAGGAAACAGAAAGGAAGGAAGAAAGAAATTGAGAGAAGGACTGAAAATTAAACGAAATATTTTCCAGGGCTTTACAGGTAAGTGAAACACACATACAGACACAAAGAAGGAGAGGTGAGGAGACATACTGAAGGTGGATGATGCTGCTGAATAAGGAAGGGGATCTTAAATGCAGCATCATCAGTCTCAACTCATCAACACACTCTCGCTGGGCATATCTCCACCATAAGATGTTATTTTCAAAGACTTTATTTACTCTCTTATTCGTCCCTGGAAGAATCACTTAAAGGATTCAATTTCTTTCTATTTCTTTATTTGGCTGCGTCGGGCGTTCATTGCGGCATGCGGCATCTTTTTGTTGCGGTGTGCCGGCTGTGGCGTGAGGTTTTCTCTCTGTAGTTGAGGCACGAGGGCTCAGTGGTTGTGGTGCATGGGCTCAGTTGCCCCGTGGCATGTGGGATCTTGGTTCCCCAACCAGGGATCGAATCCATGTTCCCCGAATTGGAAGGTGGACTCTACCACTGGACCACCAGGAAAGTCCCAAGGATTCAATATCAATACCTTCAGTAATTATCTCAGTACTTTTAAGAGGCTTCATGGGAATTATTCCCACTAAAGTTTTATGATAATCAACAGGGTTTAAGAAGAAGTTATTTTCCTAGAGGGCCCATAAATGCTATAATTTTATTTATTTTCTCTACGGATTGCCTAACAAATTGGGACTCTACCTGAGGCAGATCTAAATTCTTTTTGTTAAATCTTTTGATGCTCATTGTGTAAAGCATACTAAACTCCCCTCAGATTTCAATTGATAAAGTAAGATGCTTCTGGTCACAAAACATTGTTTCTAGCTTCTTGTAATAAACCAGTCATTCAATCATTCATTTATTTATTCTCTTATTAATTTATTCATTCAAAAATATTTGTTGATCAATCTCTCAATGACAGGTATTGTTCTACATTCTAGGGACACAGTGACAAGCAAGATAACTCTGTGTCCTCATGGAGCTAAAATTCTAGCTGAAAATAAAAAATGCAAATTCAGGTGGTGATAACTCTATAACAAACCAGAATGTGGAGTTAGAAATGGAGGGGAGGGATACCATTTTAAATAATGCTGTCAGGAAAACTCTTCTGGAGAAGGAACATTTAAGGAAGCAAAGGAAGATGATAAGTCAATGAGATATGACTGATAATAGAGGAATGCGTATCCCAGGGAGAGAGACCAGGAAGTACAAAAATCTCTCAGGGGGTAAGAACTTGGTATATTTGAGGAATAACTAAAAAGTAAATAACAAAGATCTAATAACTTGGCTAGAGCTGAGTGAGGAGGAGAGCGGTAGGAATTGATCAAAGAGGGGTTTAGTTAGGCATCCTTTCAGGCCTTGCTTAAGTGTGATGAAAGCTATTGGAAAAATTGGGACAGGTGTGGGTGCCGTGATCTCACTTACATTTAAATTTTAAAAAATCTCAAGTTGAACATTTATGTTAACGTGTTTATGGGATAGTTATACAGTCAAGCTTTCGGCAACTGTGTTGGCACAGGGAGATCATACAAGATGTTACAGTAAACCAAGTGAGAGATAATGATGGCTTGAATCGGGGAAGTTGAGGCAGTGTAAGTTGGTGAAGAGTGGTCAGATTGGAGACCTCGATAATAAATTTTATGTGACATAGGAGGGAAAAAGAAGAGTCGAGGACATGTGTTCCCTTGAGCAACAGAGCAGATAGCCACAATGTTGTGGAGAAGGTAAACTTCGGGGTTTGGTAAAGGCAGTTTGGGGAGGGGAATTATGTTTTTATTTTGGACATATTAATTTTGAGATCTATCAGTTATCTAAGTATATTTGTTGAACAGGTAGTTGTGTATTAGAATTAAGAACTTAGTGACAGTCCCTGGACTGGAGACTTCAAGGTTATCAATATACAATGACATTTAAGGCCACATAAGAGAAGAAGAAACATAGATGCCCTAGACTGAGTCTTAGTTTATTCCAACTTTAAATAATTGGAAAGAGAAAGAAAATCTAGCAGAGGAAATTGAGAAGGCACAACAAACGCAACAGAAAGAAAATCAAAGCAGGTGGTATCTCTGTAGCCAAGTGTCTAAATGTTTAAAGAAGTAGTGGTTTTCTACTTCCAGGAGATGGCACACTAGATGTACAGAGAAAATCCTCCCAGTGTAGATTCTATAAAAGATGGACATAATATTTTAAACAAAGTTGTTTTCAAGGCAAAACAGAGCAGGTGGTAATGTTAGGGAAACAACCAGATGCCAGAAATGACAAAAAAGCTGCATTCCACAAACATAAGCTAACACTGGAGCTGGTGTTTTCCTTCAAAATATCCTCCTGATCCTGGTGGCCTGGAGCCTTGTCTTGAAGAGCCATCTATGCACAAGTACAAGAGGCAATAACATAAAGAGGAAAACAGGTCCTGAGATCCCCATATAGTCAAGACCCCAATGGTTGAACTCAGGAAAAATGTCCCTCAAAAGAAGACTTTCCTGGCTAAACCTTGCTTTTAGTAAAAACAGTGGTAATAATAGAGCCTCCTTTGATAAATCCTAAGCAGTATTCACTTAGCTGGCGTCTGAATGCCTTGTATCCTGAAAAGTTGAGAATTGAGGTTAACAATTTTTCTTAGGGGGGGTTACATCATCAGGCTCTAGGCCAGTGCCTGGCAGCAATAACACACTCATCCTTTCTCAAAGAATGCATTTTAGAAACAGACCTAAAAGATATTACACAGAATAAACAGAGTTCCAAGGAATATGAGCTGACAACCAAAAACTACTAAAAATATCTGGAGACAAACCTTGATGTCAAAGACTGCTGAAAGGTTGGCCACAGTGAGGTTGATTACCCAGAAATGAGTGTTTTTCTCTCTGGTTGTGAAGAGGAAACCCTGAAAGGAGTGGGTTCAAGAGAGAATGAAGGTTGTATTTGTTTCCGATTGCTGCTGTAACAAATTACCACAAATTCAGTGGCTTCAAACAACACAAATTTATTATCCTATAGTTCTGGAGGCCAGAAGTCCAAAAAGGGTTTCCAAAATCAAGGGACTAAAATCAAGGTGTTGATAGGAAGAGGCTCTAGGGCAGAAGCTGTTTCCCTGTCATTTCCAGCTTCTATAGGCTACCTGCATTCCTCCTGTTAGAGATCCTTTGTCCATCTTCAGTGCCTCTGCTTCCATACTTGCATCTCCTTCTCTGCCCCTTCTCCCTCGCTCTTGCATCTTTTAAGGACTCCTTTGATTACATCAGACCACCAAGATAATGCAGGTTAATTTCCCTACCTTAAAATACTTAACCAAATTATATCTGTAAAATTCCCTTTTTCCACATAAGAAAACATATCTACAGGTTCCAGGGATTCGGACCTGGACGTTTGTGGGGAATGATTATTCTGCCTTCCATAGATGATGGAGTCAGAAGCTGAAAGGTCAAAGAAATGTTTTGTTGTATATTTTTTAAAAATAGTAGTATTACATTTTATTTCTTATTTTTTATAAGGTTTTAATTTGATGTACATTGTAGGGGATGAGTATTTTTTTTTAATAAATTTATTTATTTATTTTTGGCTGCGTTGGGTCTTCATTGCTGTGTGCTGGCTTTCCCTAGTTGCAGCGAGCGGGGGTCACTCTTCATTGCGGTGCACAGGCTTGTCCTTGCAGTGGCTTCTCTTGTTGCGGAGCACGGTCTCTAGGTGCGTGGGCTTCAGTAGTTGTGGCTCATGGGCTTACTTGCTCCGCGGCATGTGGGATCTCCCTGGACCAGGGCTCGAACCCATGTCCCCTGCATTGGCAGGTGGATTCTTAACCACTGCACCACCAAGGAAGTCCACATTTTATAATATGCTTTTAATTTGTATTTTTATGGATGATTATTTTAAGTCAGATTTGGATGTTAATTGGCATTATCAATTTGAAAGTGGAAATAATGATGCAGGTGAGAGACATATCTGTAGGAACAGCATCCTTAAGTAGATGAGAGGAGGTGGGAGAAAGTGCAAGAATCAGAGAGTGGCATAAATTGGATGGGGACGATTCATCAAGCACAGGTGTCAAGAGGGAAATCTGGTTAACACAGTAGATTCAGTGCTGGTAAGATTCAGATATGATCTTCTGATTGCTTCTATTGCTTCAGTGGAAAAAGAAGCAAGATTATTAGTAATGTTTGGTGTATTATCAAAGTTAGCTTCAAATGGAAAGAGCTAATAACACTGCTCAAAATAAAAGTTACTCTCAGGAAACCAAGAACAAGAAAAATCTCAAGACATTCCAAATTCCAAGTGTCTTGCGACAGATGAAATATAGAGCCAACAGTTAGAGACTTGGTGGAAATTATACTGAAGAATAGAGACAGTAGAAGCCAGTCAAATAATTTTGGCATGACCAGCAGAATGCATTGCCTGAATTAAAAGTACAGGACAAAAAAGCCAGTAAGTAAACACCAGAATCTGCAGCTCCATTTACCTCATTGCTGTCTTACATGTAGACCCTGAGTCATATTAAATGTACCTTCTAAAATATTTTGAGTTAACTTTTTATGTCCTATCTCATTCCTACTGCAATATACTTTGGCAAGTAAAAATTGTGCTTTTGGAGTAAAATATTTAGAATTAATATCCTGGCTCATTCATTTACTTATGTTGATACATGGCACTTTAAGAATATAATCCATAATAATAATTATTATTATCATAATTATTATTTCAAAAATAGAGGTAGGTGTCAATGATGCAATAGTTTTTGTAGTAGGAATAATTAAAACCCTTTCATTTATTGTCTACAATATCGCAATTTACAACTGGTTCTCCAGAATCTATTTTCTATGCTGAAAAATGGAGGCTGAACAATTTTTCTAGCAACAAAAGCAGCAATAATAATAAAAATACTAAACCCTAATATGTACTAAAATGTTTATATCACACATATTCATCTAAATACTTTACATACAGTTATTCATTTAATCCCCTATGAAACGCTAGTAGTGCTGGGTTAGTATCATTAATATCCCTATTTCCCTAATGAGATATTAGAGGCTTTAAGGTATAAGTAACTCTCCAAGGTTACACAACTAATAAGTGACACAACCATCCTGGTAGCTCCTTATTCCTTTATGAAGTGTTTTAAGAAATAGTCACTTAAAAGAAAAACCAAAGTTGGGAAATATGTGATGCTTTTGCCTTGACTCCCGGAATGGGATATACCTTATACTTTACTTCTTTTATTGGCCTCCAAGATGGAAAAGACTACAACCATGAACCTGCATGGATGTTCTGTTTTTGAATTACATGCAGAGAGAAAAGGCATTTCCCCCCCTAAAACAGTATTGAAGAAATAGAGCAAAGGTATTTCCTATACAGACAGTGTCAGACTTAATTATGGTTTGACTTATGATTTTCAGATTTTATAAGGGTACCAAAGCAATACGCATTGAGTAGAAACTGTACTTCATATATTTTGAATTTAGATCTTTTCCCAGGCTAGTGGTATGTGGTATAATTTTCCCTCATGATGCTGGGCAGTGACAGCCAGCACAGCTCGCAGTCAGCCACGTGATCACCATCAGAGGGGAAAACAACCCATATACACTTACAACCATTCTGTTTTTCACTTTCAGAACGGAATTCAATACATTACATGTGATAGTCAACACTTTATTATAAAGGTAGGCTTTGCGTTAGATGATTTTGCCCAACTATAGGTTAATTTAAGTGTAAATAATGTAAGCGAGCACACTGAAGGTAGGCAAAGCTAAGTTATGATGTTTTAAGTGCATTTTTTGACTTAATGCTATTTTCAATTCATAATGGGTTTACTGGGACATAACCCCATCAGAAGTCAAGGAAGATCTATACAGTATTTAGAAGTGTGTAAAGGGAATTCCCTGGAAGTCCAGGGGTTAGGTCTCTGCCTTTCCACTGCAGGGGGCACGGGTTCAGTCCTTGGTCAGGGAACTAAGATCCCGCAAGTCAAGCAGCCAAAAAAAATTACAAGTGTGTAGGAAATTGAGTGACATCTTGACGTGTAGACTCCAGTGCTTGGTAAATTGTATTCCAGGTAATCAGCTTTGATGTGGGGGAGGAACATAATATCACACACCTGTGAAGAATGGAGAAGTAAGGTAGTTTTACGAGATAACCCTAGGTGTCAAGTAAAGTTATGAAATTCTGTGAAAGTAAAAATGTTTCTAGGTATTAATAAATTTATTGTAAAGAAAACTAGATGTCTGATAAAATTACTGATAACCTGCTGTTATTACCCCACTCTGACTCAACTATGTGGCAAAAATTGTTATTCGGGTTGTAATCTATTAAAAGAGAAATTTCTTTAATACATTTATAATGCTTGCAGTTTACAGGACTTACTATATCATCATAGGATTAAAGGTTCATTTATACGATACAAATTCTAAGTATTTGGAAAAAGTTAAAAAACACCTTCTTTTGGGGCAGTAGCATATTTAATTAATAAGGATAAATTTGCAAATTTTTAGGTATGATAAATAAAAGTACTCAACATCATTTCTTCAAAGCATGAGCTATTTATTCTTTTCATCATTTTATTAAACTTGATGCAGTTAACACATAGTCTATGGACCATGCTAGGAGCAGAAATAGGTATTACTGATGTTGATAACTTAAGCAGTGATTTAACGTTGTTAACTAAGATGGATAAAGATTATGAAAAAATATTGTGGAGAGCAAGGAACTAATTTTGTATATAGGTAAGTAAACTTTGATTAATTAATTAATTTTCATGAAAGGAAGTAGGCAATGTATGTACTTATCAGCTAGTCTACAAAATTGACCAATTAAGGACAATGAAGATGTGGAATTTGTTTTTAAATCAGATTCCAGATATTAATTATTTTGATCTATATTTTCCCCCTGGGATGCCACATCAACAACAGCTACAGTATTTGGATTAGAAGCCAAACTCTTCAAACAAATGTTCAAGGCTCACCATCTCTGTTTCCTATACTCATTCCTCTATCACCAAATTTAATGCTGGCTTCTACTCCTACTACTCAAAAAGAATAATGACTCTTTTCATTATGTTTCCAATTACCTTCACATCACTAAATTTAATGAACATTTCAATTTCCATATAATTATTTCAGAGTCATTGTATGTTGTTGAGCTGTTTCTTGAGACCTTCTTTTCATTTGCTTCTAAATCACAAAAATCTCCAGTTGTCTCACACTTCTCTGGTAATCCTTTCTTTTATGAATGAGTGATTATCCTTCTCTATGCAAACATTACATATTGTGATTTTTCTTTGTTTGTTTCTAGGGCTTCTTCTCTCTCATTTTCTCCTTAGGCGATCCCTTCCATGCTGATAGCTGAAGTGATGGTCACGTACAAAGATGAATCCCCAATTCATGTCTTCATTACAAACCTCTTTGTTCTGAGCTCTTAGAGCTATACGTTTCAATTGCTTGCAGGATATCTTTTCTCATCTTCAAAGTTACCTCAAATGTACCACACATGAATCTGTGGACAAGATATTTATCTCCAGGCCAATTTTACTTCTAGCAATTTGTGTCTCTGGATGTTCCCACCATCCTTAGAGTTATGTCAACTCTAAGCATAATATTCATTCTTCAGAGCCAAAGATCTCTTAATATCTTTTCCATATAACTGTTTATTTTCATCTGTACCACCAACATTCCTACCCAAGACACAATCCTCTTTCATTTGGATTATAACAATTCATTTTATCCAGGAACATGATATATGTCTTTATTTATTTTAAGCCTTTATTTCATTTAATAAACCATTATATACTTATATGCTGAGTTCTATTCCAAGCATTTTAAAAATATTGACTTAATCTTCATAATAACTCTAGAAGATATTTATAATTATTTTCTCTACTTTGTAGACAAGGACAATGGGGCACAGAGAGGGTGAGTAACTTGCCAAAGGCTGCCAAACTAGCTTGGGTTAAGCAGTACATAAAACCAGAAGTCTTAACTAATTTTTTATATTGTCTTGTCCTATTTACTAACACAGAAAATTTAGTAGCATAGTTTTAAATTTCACAATCAAAAGTTTTTATTTTGAGTTATTTAAATTTTCAAATAAGTAATTCCTACTTCATTCCAGACCTCTTAGGGATTTTATGTGCTCACATAAGAAACTCTGATTGTAAGTCTTCAAATCTTTAGAAAAGGGATCAGCAGTCTAATAGAGTCTATGTATCTTTATTTTAGCCATTTTGCTGAATGGATAACCAAACAATGGTTTTCACTCATAGTTAGGACAAGTTTTTTTTAAAAGAATGCAATAGGCTGTGTATTAATATCTGCAAAAGCTTTTGAATTTGTTAGTATCCTATTAAGCTGAAATAATTTCACAGATAACTGAATATAATTACAGATTTTTTCTAGGTTTCTTCCCATATCCTTAAAATTAACAAGCTAAAATAAGCTATATAACCACTTGAGCTATTAACCTGTTCATTTTTTATCTTTGGGAAAATAGAATTTTTGCTTTCTATTAGGAATATTCCAATGGAACAGGATTTTTGCTTTCCATTTTATCCCAACTTCTAAACAATTAATTTACCTGAGCATTTCATTGTTCAGGATGCAATATTATGAATGAAATGCAGATCTTAGACACAAGCAACTCAGAACATCTACCAAACAATTACAAAAGTAAATCTACCTATGAATGAAAATGTTTCCCTAAGTAAGAAGATAGTACTAGTATCTGTACCAGCATATTTAAAAGCAGATAAATATTTTCTTTAAGTCCATAATCATGCAGTACAATGTGTTTCAGGATTGTTATATTAACTATTGTTTGGGATAATAGTTGACATACTCAGCCCACCGAAGTGTAAGCATGGATGAGCAGCTTCGACAGTATTACAAAGACTTTGAAACATCCATGGGAAAATAATAAAAAGACTTGAAACAGGAGTAGATTCAACAGGCTCTTTGTAGTTAACCTTTAAAAATGCCATTTGAAGCTATTGAAGAGAACCAATACAGTAGTTTTTAAAAAACAGGTGTCATTATGAAATGTTATCCTAAAAAATAATCCTAATTGAACTAGTTTTTCTATCTAGTAGACATACACATTCATATCTTGAACAAGATGGAAAAGTATTACTTTTCTCAAAATGAAAAATATGATAAAAAATGAGTTGTCTATTCTAATGAAGAACAGAAATGAGTTCACTATTTCTTCATGTGAATTTTATTTCAAATATTTTTCTAAGTGTTATGTGTAATTACTTGAAATGCAAAAAAAAAAAAAAAAAAATTCACGTAATCCAAACTGCTAAAATGTTACAACACAAGATTGACCTGCTACCTTAACTGGTCTTTGATGAATTAGAACTGATCATCCTGCTAAAAAATGGGAACCTAGAAAATAACAGAAAATAATTTTGTATCAAAGAATATAAATAGGGTTCATACACAAATTATGAGAAAGACAGATATTTTAAACAGGAAGATTGGTTTAAAACTCTAAAAGGTCTTAGTCATCTTTATCTTGAATGTCATTTGCCTTGCAACACTGGAGAGATAGGAAAGAAAACCAAAATATAAAGAATAAGAATATAAGAAAATATATATTTCTTGAAATCTTAAAATATTTATATTTGCTAAATATTTTATGTTTAAAGAAAACACATATTGTTCTTTCTCCACTCGTATTATACTTTATTATCTGTATGAAGAACAAGAAACTTTGAAGGAGTGGTTATCTATGCCTAGCCTTGCTGTCACTGTTTGATTCTACTTAAATCCTCCTGTACCCACAGGTACAGCTTATCATTTGAAACACTAATGCTATATGAAAAGTGAAAAGAACAGAGAGGTTTCCTAGCAACTCCTGGGATCCTTCTAAGGCAAGTCAGTTAAAACCATACAGTACGTGGAATGGGTGTAAATTAGAGTACAAAGCTGAGTAGTAGGTCTTCAAATGCCCACTATAAAACACAGTAACCTATAATAGGAGCCGAATTCCTCAAGAAAGAAATAACATCAGAGCTCTGACATCTTAAAGATCATTTAAGTAATCCCGCTTAAATTCCACTGAAGATATATAAATCCAAGAAAGAGAACCAAAGTAACAGAGTACAAAATCAAAGTTATTAATGCTTGTGTTCTTATTCTGGGTGTGGACTTTGAGGACTGCTTTATCTTTGCCCACTCCTCTCCTCTGCACACACACACGCACACACACACCTTACACACACACTCCCATTGCCTCAACTGAAAAATTACTAGTGGAATATATGCATGCTAATATCTGATCAATCAGTTTTCTGTGTTTATATTATACAAGTTGCTTTATGAAAAGAAAATATAGTTAAAAGGTAGTTTAAGTGAAACATTAAATTGCTGGAGAAACTTCTCATTCCCTGAAGCTCTGTAAAGTACAATAATTATGTGTTTTATGACACATAACATTTGAAATAGTACGTTTGCTCATGCTTTCATTTTATATTTACAAAATGTCTCTGAAATAGTGATTATTTCATAGCCCCATTTCACAGACCAAAGAACAAAGCTTAAGAGAGATAGTAAATGCTTCATTAAAGGCGACTTAGCAAATAAGTGGTTGAACCAGAAATCCAGATGAGATGTTCTAACTACAAAGACATTCTGCTTGTCTTCACATCAGGATCTCACCAATTTTCATAGAAACATTTAAAATGAGGCTTTAAAAAAGACATATTCATCTTTCTGATTCATGATCAATGAGAGTTTGAAAGTATAAGAGGAAGAATCCTCACTACCTAAAGACTGCCTTAATCACACCGTGAAAAAGTTTGCTCTCCAGGCACTAAAGAAAGATTCTTGAAAAGTAATTATAAGTAAACATCATTTTGTGCATCTATTAATATATCCTCAACTACTTTATGAAAAAAAAGAAAAAGGGAAATTGTAAGGAGTCTTACTAAAAGCATTAAAGCCAAGGTAGAGAGAGCAGCAAATAATTAGGTTAAGGATTGTTGCTGAGAAAAAGTAAAGTGCTAGCCTAACTGATGTTCCTAGCAACTCAGGCAAAAAAGCAAAAAAATGAATTTCACAAACTTCTAATTAGTAGGTACAATGTCTACAATACTTTCACTTTCTAATACAGAAAACATATATTAATCAAAAGAACTTGACACTTATCTGTGTGAACTTGGAGCGTTAATTTAGATGTACTAATCTTTTCTTCCTAAGTAAAGAGCAGATAATAACACAACATCTATAGGCTAGACTTTTATATAAGAGCTTTTGGAGGGTGAAGAGATAAATATGGAAGTTATTTTATAAATAAGTACTATTCAAAGATATGTCTAGCAGCTGCTAAGGGAGGATTTTATATTGGAGGAAAAATAGTTAATTCTCATTAATAACTATAATATTTATCAAGTATTTGCCTAGAGTTCTTACATATTAACTCTTGTGAAAAGTGTTGAAATGAGAAATAAAGATAGCCATAGGAGAATCAAAATGAAATAAGCATATTAAATAGTTCATTCTATTTTTATGAATGTTTTACACTTACAGTCAAAGGTGTTAATTCTGGGTAAAGTGTGTAAGGGAAGATACAGATAAAGCAAAAAATGATGGAGAGTACTTAACAGTGATTCATGATGGCTTTTTGGTTTGGACAATAAATGTTAGAGATGACCAAGTTCTGTAATTCTTTCTTCCTGTCTGTCTATCTATCTATCTATCTATCATCTATCTGTCTACCTCTCTATGTATCTATCTATCCATGTCTTTATCTGTTGACTTGTTTCAAAATCAGGTGTAACAATATTTTTATAGCTCGTATTTATTCTAAACTATGTCAAAGAAAAAACATTCAGGATTTAACTAAGGAAAGCCTTTTATGTAAAAGGACTGTTGCAAGAGAAGGAAAGGGAGTATTAGGGTAGGGGAGGAAGACGATTGCATTAGGGAAAACACTGCAACCATGAACTCTGCGTATGCCTCAAAAGTTAGGCAGAAAGCAGCTTTTCTTATATAGAGAAGAGTGAACAAGACAACAACAACAACAGCAAAAAAAACAAAACAAAACAAGAAAGAGCAGCGTGTGCAGAAGTGGGATGAGGGAATGAGTGGGTGGGAGTGGCAGTGATAGGGCAGTAGATCAGAGGATCTGTACCCCGACGCCAGCCAACTCTTGGAGGAGCTGTTAAGGAGGGGTTACACAGGGCTCAGGCTGAGAGTGGGTCAAAGTTCAGGGGCCTGGGGGAAGCAGAGAAGCTTAAGCAAAGTTTGGTTCACAAGCATTCTTTTTCCACTGATAAGCCAGGGCAGAAGGCTGAGCTCATCCTTTGTGAGGAGAAAATAATGAATTTGGAGAGCCATGCCTGTGCCTTGTCATGGGGAGCAACCCTGAGTCTTATCTAATTCATATGAGGGGAGGATTTCTTTGCAATAATTAGCTTCCTGGAACACAACAGAGTGAGACAATTTCTTTAACTATCGCTGTTTTACAGGATCACAAGAACAAGGTAAAGTTAAACATTGCCAAGTACTTTCTCTGAGGCAGCTTAAAACTTGATTTTTTTACATTCACTGTTTATTTATTCTCTAATAATATATGTGTTATGAATATTCAGCTTTTTAACATACTTCTTTATTTTCCTAGGACGTCAAAATAAAATAATTTCCTAGGTACCGCATCCTCAATTTTGGCTTATAGGAGCCTCTATATCATTTTTCCAGGAGGAAAGAAAAGCAAATGAAAACTTTGAAAATATTGCAGTACAGTTCACTAACCTGGCTGTGTGCAGGTTCAATTCTGACCTTATCTGTGCTGCATGCATATTGCCCTAAATGTTCACTACACCCTGCTGTGCATTTGCAGTGTTTCAATCTGAAGTAACTCATTTAGGATTTTGTCTGCTTCTGGATGATGGGAGCCACTTTCCTGAACACTTGTAGCTTGTTGGTGCTTGGTAATGTGAAGAAACAGAAATCTGCTAAAAGCAAAACATCCGATTTACAGGTTAAAAAATATATATACATATTTATTAAACTAAGTAGTATTATTAAATATATATATATGTAAAATTGTAAAGCCTACTTTTTATGACAATTTCCCTCTTTTCCCCAAGACGTTCAATTACAGTATTGGTCATCCATAATCTTATATTAGGAGAAATTAAGAGGAACACTATATATATTACTGTGAACTAGTTAAACTTTGTGAAGATTAGATACAGTTTACTTCCTCTTATTTCTATCCTTGCAAAAATGCATTAGGCATCAATTTGGTATACCGAATGGCAAATGAGTTTGAAAAAATATTACAGATCAAATAAAATACCACAAAGATTCTGGAAATTTAAAAATTGTGGTAATGATAATAGTTGGTATTAAAACCCAATTCCTTAGGAAGTTCTATACCTTTAAAGTTACTCATTAGCATCTCTAATTTCAGTTACCTTTTCTCTCTCTAATGAGTTAAAACTAATGTGCCCCATTTATGTTCTCTGCATTTGTTCACCACCTTCAGTGGGCTGCGACACCTTCTCTTGCTTGTAATTTCTTTCTGCCAGCTAAGTACTCTAACGAGAAAGAGAAAAACCAGAATCAAACCAGTTAGATTTAAAATCCAGTGTTTTCATTTTTTTTTCTAAAGTGACAACCTAGGTCATAATATACTTCATGAGGACTAGTGTATGTAAATAATTTGCTGGAGGTTTGCATACATAGTAAGATCAATAAATGATAGATTCTGTTATTCATATCACTGTGAACTTGTGACATCGTATTATTATCTGATTTTTACGTATGGAAAAACTGAAGCGGATGATATATCTAAAGTACAAGTGGTAGGAAATGGCAGAAACAAGATCTGCATTTGTGCCTGTATTTTTTATAGACTAGCATTATAGCCACTATAAAACACTGTAAAAACACTGCCCTCCTAAAATGTTTCCTTTTACATCCAGTTCATTGTGCTAATCTGGATTGAAAAGTTGGAATTTAATAAAATGGCAAAGATTATGTGGTAAGATTTAGTTAGGCAATGACAAAATGAAAGTGATGGTAAAATGTATGGACACTCAAAGGAACAAAAACAGCCAAGATTTTCTTGAAGAAGAATAACGAGATTGAGGAAATCGTTTTACCTGTCATCAAAACTTATAACACTATGGTAACTAAGAGAAGGTAGTTTTGACTCAAAGATAAACAAACAGAAGAGTGAGACAAGCTAAAGAGGTGCCTGCCTACTCTTGACAGTAAAGATCAAATGAGGTGATACATGCAAGTTTTGCACAACATCTTGTTCATAGGAAGTTATGAAAACATCAGTTTTTATTATATTTTAGTTTTCTATTACTTTCTTATTTCCCACCTGTTAGCAGACCTCAATTCACCGATATTTTAAAAGACAACACCTTGACTTTCTGATTCTGACTGCAATCTTCTGTTCTTCTGATCGAGAATGATTAAAATTGGATTTAGGAGATGGAATCTAAAGTCACACAGACCAGAACACCAGCTGAGTGTCTGCTGCTAGAAGTCCTAAGACTCTGTGCAAATAATCCACCTGCATTGACTTCATTTCTATCATTTGCAAAGTACAGTCCAAATGATATTCTTGTAAATACAAGACTTGCAATGACAATGATGATTTCAGTTGTACTGGACATATTAGCTTATAGCCACTAATTTTCTTCTGATATGACTAATCTGTGCTTTCACTATGCAGAATATCATGAAACAAAACAAAAGTCTCAAACTAATAAAGACTATGACAAATATTACCTCATGGAAGAAAAAATAATATGAATTTGTTTTTATTCAACAACATGTTGAAAGGAACAAAATAGCCACATTGAAGTAACTCAGGTTATATTTAAATGTGTCAAGTCTGTGTAGAGGATAAAAAAAACTTTTCCTCTACCCTCTTAGATATAGTAACTGAGGAGGGTGGATTAAACTGAAAAAAGACAGATTAACAGGAGAAAAGTTTTATTTTGCATGCACACAGGGTGTTCACAGAAAAGAAGTGACAACCTCAAAAAACATTTAGGTCTGGAGCCTTATACGCCATTTTAACAAGTGGTAGTAAATCGTGAAGAAGTGACTAGACAAAGCAAAAGGGATTTGGGTGTCTAGGGGCAGTAGATTGTGGGAAGGTGAATATATGGGGGAAACTAATGAAGGTAAGGGTTATTTTAGGGAGGTTTGTGCAGACTCAAGTTGGTGCCGTCTCCAATTATAGAGTCATCTCCATCGACTGAGTCATTCTCTTCCTGGGACAGGAGAGGGAAACACCTTTACAAAGAGAAATTTAGGCAGAAAGAAGTGCAGAGAGTTCCTCCTGTGTTTGCTGTTCCTTAATTACCTTCAGAACAAACTTTATGCCAAAATGGCATCTTTTATGTGGTATATTTTGTGGTGGCATATCACCTGTTTTAGTTTGCTGCAACAAAGTATCACAATTTGGGTGACTTAAATAACACATATTTGTTATCTCACAGTTCTGGAGGCTAGAAATCCAAGATCAAGGTGTCATCAGGGTTGGTTCCTTCTGAGGGCTATCAGAGAGGATAAATTCTATGCCTCTCAGGTAGCTTCTGGTGGTTTCTTGGCAATTTTTGGTGTCCCTTAGCTAGTAGAAGCATCACCCCAATTTCTATCTTCATTTTCATATGATATTCTCCCTGTGTGCATGTCTCTATGTTCAAATTCCCCTTTTTTATAAAGACACCAGTCATATCAGGTTAGGGCCTACCCTAAGGATCCCATGTTAACCAACTGTACCTGCAATGATTCTATTTCCAAATTAGATAACATTCCACGGTGCTGGATATTAAGAGTTCAACATGTGAATTTTGGGGGGATACAATTCAACCCAAAACATAGCTCTCCTAAAATTTTTACATCCTGTTCATTGTGTTAACCTGGATTGAAAAGTTGGAATTTAATGAGACAGCAAAGATATGTGGTAGGTTTTAGTTAGGCAATGACACCATGAAAGTGATGACTTGAAAAGATGAATTGACTAGAAAAATAAAATACAGTAAAGTCTATTATCAGTGTGATAGAGCCAATATAAGTTGAAAATGTTTTCTACTTTGACAGAAAATTAAAACAGGAAAAACTTTCTTTTATAACGAATGAAGTCTTTAAAAAAAAACTTACACAGGAGAATATAATAAAAGTGACTCCTCATTTAACAAGCAGGCCAGGAGTTGTTTGATTTCTTCTCCTTCCTTTGCACTTCTAAGAAGAGACATAGCAGAAAGAAGGTCAGAACACCATAGACCAGGACAAGTTTAGTGAGAGTCTAATGGGCAAATCTCAGGGAGATTGCATCATCAGAGCTCCTCCTGACAGGATGCCCAGAATGCTTTTCTCCTTTGTCATCACTGTTTACTCCTACAAATGTTCTGACCTCTACACATGTCACCTGGTCAGAATGCTTTCCACATCTAAAATAGTACACATCCATTATGTGTAATAGCTCTCTTCTCCCGCTAGAATGGAAAGGAAATTCCATTCCTCTATTCGTTCACTCTGATATCTCAATCATTTGGAAAGTATCTAGAAACTACTAGGTACCTACAGTATTTTTTGAAGAAGTGACCTTTGCTACACAGTACTGATCAGATTGCAAAGGAGTGACCAGAAATCCAAGTTTTACTTTCCTTTTTTCATCATTAGCTGCACTCCCTCATTTTATACATTCTCAACATTTTACTTTCTATTTTCTCTTACCCATTCTTCATTTCCTTCTCCTTTCTTCCCTTTTTCCTATCCTTCTGTGTTTGGATTTTCTCTGTGATGCTTTCTCTCTCTGTCTCTTTCTTCTCTCTTGTTTCCTTTTTGGGTAGGTATTTTTTTTTTAATTTGTGAATTTCATAAATGTTTTAATACATGTACCACATTTGTAGGTGACCTTGCCTTTGGAGGGTCACTCCATGGCATATAAATAAGGCCAGTTTAGCCCAAAAAGAGGCAGAGCACATAGCAGTTAAGGGCAGAATTACCCTATTTCATATTCTGGCTTGTAGAAGCAGTTTAGCTTTTAAACAATGACTTTACTACAAAGAGCATCAACTTCCTCAAATATAGAGCAAAGATTATGTTGCTGTCTTAGAGAATTGTCTTGAAGACTGTGAGCTAATAAATTCATGCTAAGTTAGTGTGTCACTTCCTGGTACCACAGCAAGCTTTCAAATGATGATAGTTATTATTATTTTAGTTAGGTCTACAGAGAATACAGAGTAAGGAATTAACCAAATTCATAGCCCCTAATTAACTTGGTGATCAAAGGGTACCCTTTCAGTAAATATTATAAAGAGATATTTTCATACTACTCTAGTTAATTCATGGAAATCTTTGAAATTCCAACCTTTAATAAAAGAATACTTTTGAAAAGTAAACTTTTTTTTTTTTTTTTTTGAGGTACACGGGCCTCTCACTTGTTGTGGCCTCTCCCGTTGCGGAGCACAGGCTCCGGACACGCAGGCTCAGTGGCCATGGCTCACGGGCCCAGCTGCTCCGCGGCATGTGGGATCTTCCCGGACCGGGGCAGGAACCCGTGTCCCCTGCATCGGCAGGCGGACTCTCAACCACTGCGCCACCAGGGAAGCTCCCAAACATTATTTTTAATTTAGGCTATTTTGATCCAATATTATTGTAGTTCACTTTTATAGCCAACAACATGGTCAGCCATAAAATATAGTTCAAATTTTAAGAAATATTTCTGTTTTATTCTTTAGTATAAATGATATAGACCTTGGTAAGCAAATTTTGGGTGGAGGGAAGGTCTGTCATATTACTCTTTATTCTCAAAATCTTCACAAACATGTTTATACATGTTGAAATTTCCTTTATTTTTTTTCACCATAATAACATAAAAACTGTCTATTGTAAACTATCTCTTGTGGATAATGATTTAACTTATAATTAGTGGTTAGAGAATTCACTTTATATCCATAGCAAATATAAGTCTTCCATTCTCAGATAGGCTTATGTATTTAGTAGGAAGTGATAGATAGTAAGAATAAGTTATCTATAACTCACACTGATGATAGAATTCATTTACTCAACAAATAGTTTTTGAGCCTCACTGGAGGCTCATGAATATTTCAGGAGATACAACTCTAAACATCATGCAAATTTCAGGAGGTACGACTCTAAACAAGGGAAGGCACCAAAGACTTAACACCCTAGTATAGGAGCCACAAAATTAAGTAGCTCCAGAAGAAAAGCAGGATTTCTTAAAAGGTTAGAGCAGGAATAGAAGAAAGGGAGAATTGAAGACTGGAAAATGAGTGATTATATGCCCCATCTAATGACATTGAAATGGAGAGTATTCAATATAAATTAGGGACCATACAATATGAGTCTTTCCACTGCTTTCTATGTGAGACACCAGAGTGCTTACAAATAAAAAAATAAGCTAGTAAAGCCGGGAATCCCAGTATGGAATGATAAATGTCATATTAAGAACATGAATTGGGGCAAGTCCCAGAGAGTTAGGGAAGACTTTTCTGAAGCAATTGTATCTAAGTTGAGAGTTAAAAGGAGCAGTTGTGGCTTGATAGAGAGAGAAGGCAGAAGAACATTGCATTCGGAGAGAACAACAGGATGTGAAATTACCTGGAGACAAGTTCAGTTTACTGTATTATTGGATTTGGGAAGAAGAGTGCTACGAGTTGAAGCTGGGAAGGTAAATAGGGCTTGGCTTGTATCATGAAAGGCCGAAAAAGCTGTGTAGAGT
This sequence comes from Neophocaena asiaeorientalis asiaeorientalis, assembly GCF_003031525.2. NCBI lineage: Eukaryota > Metazoa > Chordata > Mammalia > Artiodactyla > Phocoenidae > Neophocaena > Neophocaena asiaeorientalis. The sequence continues at coordinate 10,778,496 of NW_020173215.1, forward strand.
TTGATTCTGGGAACACTGGGGAACCAATAATATAGTTTACCAGAGATGTGACATGATCAGATTTGTACTTTTAAAAGAATATTTTGGCTACGGTGTGGAAAATGGACTTGATCTGCAAACACAGCTTGGGCAGAGACACTAGTTGGAGTCCATTAGAGCAATTCCAGCCAGAGATGCTGGTGGCATGGGCCAAATTATATCAGTGGAAATGGAAAAGAAATGGACCAAAGTGAATTATATTTAGGAGACAGACCTGACACCATCTGGTGATGGATTAGATATGGGAGATAAGAAAAATGAGAAAGCAGAGGAAGTCTGATGATACATAGTTTCCTGGCTTGAAGAGAGGGGGAGATAGCAGTGCCACTTTCCCTTAAGGAGTGAGAAGGTGGAACATGCTAACCAAGGTTACAATTTAGCTCTCCTTTTTCCCTGTTCAATTTCTTTCATGGCACAATTCCTCAGTTCTGAATTCAGCTTGAGGACATAATATGAAAGTTGTAACTCTACATACTATGTTGCCAAAGTCTAAGTAGCGCATTTGTCACATTTTACTTTTCTGAAATCAGGATACCTTATAACCGGTGCCAAAATAACTTTGCCAGGCACCTGGCAGAGAAGCACCACGAGGAAACTACCAGAGGGGCTATACTGTCAGAGATTACACCCATCCCTTATTGAGGGTAGTTAATAAGAATGTGTACATGAATTGACAGTCATCTTGGAATTGTTACTGAAAGTGAGGGTCTGGCTGCTCACCGCTCTAAAGAGGCAAGGTTGTTGGAAGGAAAAGTTTGCTTTATTTCAGAGGTGGGCAACCTAGGGGGCGGGAGGAGGGCGGGCCCCTGTCCAAAGGCTGACTTCCCCCTCCACTGACAATCAGTGGGCAAGAGCTTTTACCGGTGAAGGGAGGGAGCTGCATGCAGAAACAACACAGTCAGCTCTGACGGTCATCTTGAAATTGGGTGTGCGGTGGTCTGATCAGTGTCATCTTGATGGTTTTAAGTACAATTAATCTTCACTTCCAGGGTGGATTTGTTCCCATTTCTCTGAGGCCAGCTCTCAGAATTGTGGCAGCTTATGTCATGGCTACAGTCTGGTCATCATGTAGTTGACTTCTTCCACCTGGTAGGGGTTTTAGTCTCTTAGACAGCTGAAGTATATGGCTCAGAATATTATCTATAGCCCTTGAAGAGGAACTACAGGTCCTTGACAATGCTTAATGACTAAATTTTTATTATTTAGTCTTGTTGGACTCTTTTCCTTTGTTTCTGCATTTTCTCACTTCTCTGATTAAACTTATTCTTTGGCTAAAGTTTTTTCACAGACAAAAGGCAGGTGAAAGACATGGGGGGCAAGGACTGTAGGGTCCTGCTCTGGTTCAGAATCACTCAGAATAGCCTCCAGTAGAAAAAGAAGTTGCAAGATTTCCATTTAAGTTCCTGAATGAAGGCTACCACAGGAGGCCAAGTTCAGTCCATGGAAATCACTGAATGTTTCCTCCTGCAGAGGATGTTTCTTTGGAGAAAGGGAGTGAAATTATAGACTTCATTTTTTTAAAATTGAAGTATCATTAACAATGCTGTGTCAGTTTCTAATATATAGCAAAGTGATCAGTTTTATATATATGTATGTATATACATATTCTTTTCTATTGTGGTTTATTACAGGATACTGAATATAGTTCCCTGTCCGATACAGTAAGACCGTGCTCTTTGTCTATTTTATATATAGTAGTTTGCATAAAATTATAGACTTTTTAATCTGAGATTTAAAATGAACATCTTGGGACTTCCCTGGTGGAGCCGTGGTTAAGAATCCGCCTGCCAATGCAGGGGACACGGGTTCGATCCCTAGTCCGGGAAGATCCCACATGCCACGGAGCAACTAAGCCCATGCACCACAACTACTGAGCCTGCGTGCCACAACTACTGAAGCCCACGTGCCTAGAGCCCGTGCTCCGCAACAAGAGAAGCCACCGCAATGAGAGCCCGCATACCACAACGAAGAGTAGCCCCCACTCACCACAAGTAGAGAAAGCCCGTGCATAGCAACAAAGACCCAACACAGCCAAAAAAATAAATAAAATAAATAAAATTTTAAATAATTAAATAAATAAATAAAATGGATACCTTATATACAAAACAGAAATAGACTCACAGACATAGAAAACAAACTTATGGTTACCAAAGAGGAAAGGGGAGGGGGATAAAATAGGAGTTTGGGATTATTATGTACACACTACTATATATAACATAGATAACAATCTAGGAGCTACTATATAGCAGAGGGAACTATACTCAATATTTTTAATAACCTATAAGGAAAAATAATCTGAAAAAGAATATATATATGTATATATATATATATACGTGAACACCTTGCTGTATACTTGAAACTAATACAACATTATAAATCAACTATACTTCAATAAAAAATAAAATAAAGTAAATAAAATGGACAAACAGCTTGACACCTAGAGAAGGTTGTGAGAAAATGTTTATGGGTCTCTCAGGTAGAAGTTGCTAGAACTAATCCTGATTGCTAGCAGCCAGGAATGATAAATATATATGACTGTAAAAGCAGAATCGAGTGGCTGCTGTATTAAAGACCTAGTTCACACCCCAGCACTGAGAGAATGGTTGTATTCTTCCCTGAAGAACAACGAGCACCGACTAGGATGGAACCAGCAGGAAATCTTTAAATCTGAGAAACCAGATTACCAGTGTTTGACTAATTTTCAGCAGAATGGAATGTGCCGTTAAGAAGCAATAGCAAAAGTCAACCAATCTGACTCCAGGGTCCACCCTATGTGTGAGATCTGATTTGACCCTTTCGAGTGGCACTGGAATCCTGGGTTGCTGTACAATTTACACAGAGGTCCAGGCAGGTTACCCAGGATTTCTTACTAATAAAGTATTAATTACATCCAGCACAGTAATGAAGAGTTGCCATTGTATGTGTACTCCAGATCTAAGGAGTAGTTTGTATACATAAGAGGAATAAGTTATGATGGTGTTCTCCTTGTCCCAGAGAGAAATTAGCAGTGTGATAATGTCTCTTCCACTGATTTTCGCTGCACTTGACTTATTCGCACTGGAGTTTAATTTAAATGTTTAGCCCTAATTCTTGATAACAAAACCATTAAAATGCCTTTTAAGGGAACACATTTTGATAATCCTAAAATGAAAATCTTAATCTAATTATAGTTTAAAGTCATATACCAGATAATACAAAATAAGGAAGGAAATTACTATCTTGGAATGTTCAGAGATTTCTTTCCCCTCCAAAAGGGGTCACTATCTTTAATTCTTAACCACTACCACTCTGGTACTTACATCCAAGGTAAAAATATCCTAATGGATTTACACAAAAGGTGCTTATCACATAATGTAAAACAAACAGACAGTGAAAATAGGAAAATATACTATGTGTTTAAACAAATAGCAATTAAGGCAAATAGAACAGTGAATAATTGGTTGCTTATGGGTCTAAAATCACAAGCGTGTGTTATAAAATACAGTATCATCATGTTGGTGTGCTTAACCACCAATGCTCAAAGGAATTAGGGAGAGTTTTTAGAGCCCAGTTGTAGAAAAAGAGCTTAAATGCAAATATGTATTGCGATATATTCAATGTATTCAAACCAAGTAGTATGAATAAATACAAGATTTTTCCCAGTTATAAATTTTCCGTATGTATGTATTCTATATAATGTTAACATTTCTCCTATTAAGCTGTTTTTAAGATGATGCTATGATAAATATTTATCGTTGTTTTAAGTAACTTGGTATTGGGGTTAATTTGTCACACAGCAGTAGACAGCTAAGTAGACAGCAAGCACTAATACAGATTTCATTGGTCTTCGTCCTTTTCCTCTCCCACTTTCCTCACTCTCACGTGTATGCTTCATAGGATGACCTCAAAAATAAACTATACATGCCTATGTCTTTAAAAAAATAAAATAAAATGATGCTATATCTAGAAAAATGAATGCCATCATAAAAAGAAAAAAATTATGGTCATGTGTTTTATTTAAAAAGCCACTACCTGAGGTTTCTTTGGGGCTAAAGTGGGTTTTATTTTCAATTACATCAACAGAAGCTGAATATATTAGGGTTCTCCAGAGAAACAGAACCGATAGGAGATTATATATATGTAAAGTTTTATTATAAAGTATTAGCTTACACAGTAAAAAAGACAGAAATGCCATGATCTGCAGTATACCAAGAGGAGACTCAGGAACGCGAGGTCTAGTTTAAAGGTCTGAGAGCTGGAGAACCAATTCTGGTCTGGGTCTAAAGGTCTGAGAACCTGGATAGCCAATGGTATAAAGTCCCAGCTTGAGGGTAGAATGAGATTGATGTTCTAGCTCAAACATGCAGGCAGGGAATCAGTTCAACCTTCCTCTACATTTTTGTTCTGCTTGGGCCCTGGATGGACTGGATAATGCCCACCCACATTGAGGAGAGCCAGCTGCATTACTCAGTTCATCAATTCAAGTGATAATCTCTTCCAGAAACACCCTCGCAGACACACTAGAATAATGTTTAACCAGATATCTGGGCAGAAATAATGTTTAACAATTCAAGTGATAATCTCTTCCAGAAACACCCTCGCAGACACACTAGAATAATGTTTAACCAGATATCTGGGCAGAAATAATGTTTAACCAGATATCTGGGTATCCTGGCCCCCACTTCAAGTTGACACATAAAATTGACCATGACACTGAATCCCCAAAGGAGTTTCTTATACCAAAACTTACAAAAGTCTATATCTCTTAAGCGATGCAATGTGCCTATTGATCCAGCTAGGTACAGGAAAATCTGGATTAAGCTATAAACTTTCAAGATACATAAATAATACAGTTAATGTATACCAAACACTTATTTTGCTCAAATTCTTCTCACTTTCTTTAAAAAACTACACTATTTTCAGTCTGAAAATCCCAGTAGAGAAGGACTGCACCAATGTTAGGAATTCATAGAGCCCACCCTTCCACTTCACTCAAGCTTTCTGCTAAAATGATGGATATCAAAAATGCCTTCCCTGACCTCTCTAATTACAAGCACATATAAACATAATTCCTTCCACACCCTCAACCATACCCTCACATATTGTATTATTTTATTTAGCTTTATAAGAATTATTACTATTTAAGATTACTTAAAAGTCTATGTGTTTTGTTTATTTTCTGTCCATTTCATTAGGACGGTCACAGAAGGAGGGAACAGCAGTGACTTTTCATTGTATCCAAAGCCTATACAACTGCACCAGCCACACATTAGATGCTCAATGCAAATTTTGCATATGCGATTAATCGGTGTGTCCTGTCAAATATGTCCTTGAAGATAACTAGTGATTATAGTCCTAGAAGAGTCATTACAAATACATATGCTCCTAGAAAAATACTTATCTATTTGGACAAGCAAATATTGGAAATTGTCGACCAATCTTGGAAAGAATCAACCATAGCCATATGAATTCTACTACTAATAATATTAATCCCTGCTGTTACCTTGTTTATATTTGAGGAGGCATTTTAATATCTAGTTTTTCTATTTTGCTTCTAGCTTTCAACTTGCTCCTTCACCCCATTATTGCTCTAAATTATTTATCAGTCTTTATATCATTTCTTAGCAGGCAATTAAAATGCTTCCCAATGCTTAAAAATATCACTGGCTAATTTAAAGGATGGGCTTATGTAAAAAAACTATCACTTTCATTTACAAGGATTCCTTAGATTTAAAGACTTCTTTAACTTTAGCTTCTAAGAAACGTTCTCTCTTTCCTTAACTTTGAAAAGGAGTGATTTTAAGGGTAACAAATGCAACATTCACATACAAATAAACAATGTAATTATATACTTAGAGAAAACAACTGCTAGAAATACAGTCAAAATATGAGAATAATGGAAAGAAGGAGACAGGGATAAAATAATATCTGATTTTATAAATTAGCCTGAGTTGGAAAAGCTCCACTAAATGGTTTATTGAAGATGGAAAGCTGGATATGAAGGAGATACTGAATAAATTATTGGATTTAACTGAAAAAAATTTGTAAATTTTATCAATTTGAAAGAAGATTAAAAATAACTCCATTCTTCTTGACTTCCGCCACATGAATCCATGTTAAATATAAAACTGAATATGGATGATGTCGTGCTAGGTGCTGTGGAGAATTTTTATAAGTGCTAAGATATGTATCCTGCTTTCAGTAACGTTAGATTCATGAATAAGATCGAGTGGTGTGTAAAAGGGGAAACACTCAAATGTCAGGGGGGTTCAGAGACAGGAGATTTCTTTTAACTGGAAAGATTAGGAGAAGTTTTATCAAGCAAACAACATTGATTCTTGTCTGGGAAGGAAGAGTAAGATTTAGACATTTGGCTGGGGGCAATAGAGTATTCTGGATAGTGGGAACAATATAAATAATGATACATACTGGAAAACACTAAGTACATATGTAGACCTGTGAAAATTCTACTTGCTGAAGTTTGAGAATTGGGAAAGGGTAGATGAGGAGGTAATACTAGAAATTTTGTTTGCCGCTAGATCCTATAAACCTTGGCAGGGAGTGGAATCTGATTTCACTGGTGATGGAAAAGCAGTGAATATTTTTTCCACAAGGGCCTGGTATGATCATTGTTGTATTTTAGGGATATACATCTGATATCAGTGGGTATGAAAAATATGAACAGGCAGTTAGTTCCAAAACAATGTTCAAGGTCCAGTCACCTATGATAACAAGCTTGGAACTAAAGTTTAGATGTCATAGCTACTTATGGAAGATGATGAAATAGCAAAACAAATTAAAGCAATTTTTAAGTTATTATTATTATAACAATGCTTAAAACTTTAATAAAATTATTACATATATGGTGTGTGTATATATATATACACATATACATATTGTATATTTTCACTTAATTGGGATTTGTTTGATCTTTTTTATGATTAGAACGGGATTATGAAAAAAAATGGGATTATGTCTTTTTAGGAAGAACACAGAATTAAATGTCATTTTCTTTCATTTTCATCGCATCATGTCAAGGACACCTATGGGCTGAATTGTGTCCCCATCAAAAAAGATAAATTGGGGCTTCCCTGGTGGCGCAGTGGTTGGGAGTCCGCCTGGCGATGCAGGGGACGTGGGTTCGTGCCCCGGTCCAGGAAGATCCCACCTGCCGCGGAGCGGCTGGGCCCGTGAGCCATGGCCGCTGAGCCTGCGCGTCCGGAGCCTGTGCTCCGCAACGGGAGAGGCCACAACAGTGAGAGGTCCGCGTACCGCAAAAAAAAAAAAGATAAATTAAAGTCCTAACCCTCAGTACCTCAAAATGTGATCTTATTTGGAAATGGGGTTTTTGCAGACGTAATTAGTTAAGTTAAAATGAGCCAACTAAAATATACATGGCCACCTAAAACAGCTCTTAATAGCCAGACATGGAACAATTTGAGTTACAGAAAAATGCATTATTGGATTATAACCAAAAATATAGAATAAATGTTCATGAATCCATGGTGATATAACTAAATAATTAAATGAATAAATAAATTAAATGGCGGGAGATCTGACAAATCTCTCATGCAGAAGAATTCCAAATAATTTATGTGTATACTCTGCCTTCAAGGAGGTAAAACATAACTCGCCATTCCTTTAGAAGGGGTTGTACATAGTGACTGTCTTCCAAAATGTATAGCATGGAAAAGGGAAAAAACAGTAACTTATGGTTCAGAAACCTAACACTACCTGAGCCTAGTCATCAACAGTTATAAGCCATGTGAATAGTATGTATCTGCATTCCTTTCCTAGGGCTGTTGTAACAAAGTACCACCAACTGGGTGGTTTAAATAAAATAAAGTAATGATGTCACAGTTTAGAAGTCCAAAGTCAAGATATCAACACGGCCATGTTCTCTCAAAGGCTCTAGGGGAGAATCTGTTCCATGCCTTTCTCTTAGCTTCTGGTGTCCCCAGCAATCCTTGGCATGCCTTGGCTTGTGGCTGTTTAACTGCATTCTTTGCTTTCACCAACACATGGCTTTCTCTCTGTGTCTCTGTGACTTCACAGGCTCTATTCTTATGAAGACACTAGGCATATTGGATTAAGAGCTCACCTTACATCGATATGACCTCATTTTAACTAATCACATCTTCAAAAACTTTCTTTCCAAGAAAGATCATGTATTGAGATTCTGAGAGTTAGGACCTCATTTATCTTTTTTCTTGGGGGGTGGGCAGTGTATGAACCATAACAGCACCCTTGATATCATAGGATGAACATGGCACTTTACCTCTGTGGTCTTCCTCCTCAAAAAACATAATTCCATTCTAACCATGAAAAAAAAAATCAGACAAATCCCAATTGAGGAATAATTTACAAAATATTTGCCCAATACTCCTCAAAACTATCAAGGTCATAAAGAAACAAGAAAAGTCTGAGAAATTGTCAACCAAGAGCTGCTTAAGGAGACACCATAATTCAATACAATATCATGTCCTAGATAGAATCCTGGAACAGAAAAGGACAATCCGGGGAATTCCCTGGATGTCCAATGGTTAGAACTCCTTGCTTTCAGTGCTGAGGGCCCGGCCAAAAAAAAAAAGAAAGAAAGAAAAGGACAGTTGGTAACAGCTAAGGAAATCTAAACAAAATATGGACTTTAGTTAATGTATCAATATTAGCTCATTAATGTAACAAAGGTACTGTAACTAATGTAAGATGTTATTAATAGGAGAAACTGAGTGCAGGGTATATGGGAAATCTCTATATTTTATTTAGATTTTTTTCTGTAAATCTATAACTGCTCTAATATTAAAAGTTTATTTAAAAATATATTCACTATTGCAATTAGAAAATGAGGTAATGCATATAAATACTTTGCATAAGGTATTACATATAACAGATGCTATATAGTAGCTATTATTTATGTAAGGGTCATTATATTTACAAATATTAACATAAAAGTTGAATAGTAATTCTTAACAACAAGTGAAATAAATCCACATTTGCAATGTCAGCCTCATCTTCCTTGTTTCTAATATAGCATGCTAAATGTGTAGATCTTGCTGGAATCTGCAATGATTGAACATGGTTTAGCAAATTCATAATTTGTGTCAGTTTTCAGATTGCTACTGTGAAAGTTAATAGTCTAAGTAAAAGTTCTGTCTTTACTATAATAGATGGAAATGAGGTGGAACTCTATAAATGCATTATATTTAATAATTCTTTAAATTTCTGGGTAGAGAGACCAACTCAATTTCCATATTACAGATCGTTTTGAAACAGGCTGGGACCTGGGACCTGGGGATCCTTTGCTGCAGTGCTTGCACCCGGGGCAAACGGCTCCTCAAGCAACAGAATGCAAAGAAACTATAAATAACTGCGTGCATGCCCAGTTGGGGCAAATTATGAACAACAAGAGACAAAAAGACCAAAAAACCTAACTGCCGCTTTTGAGGTGTGGGGCAAAAGCAGGGGCCTGCGCATTATCCCTGCACACGGCACCTCCAAGGGGGTGGGCAGACGCCGTCCCCTGGCCTGACCCCTGGACCCGCCCCTACCTTCACCCCATTTAAGGGACAGGCTCTCACCCCGCCCCCCCCCCAAGGGAGCATGCAAGGGAACCTGTTACTTATTCTTGTTCCCTCGTGCTGCCGCACCAGTCCCAGTAAAACTTTGCCTGAATTTCTTGGCTGGCCTCTTAACAATTTCTGTTGATTAAGGAGTCTAAGAACTCTGGTCAGTAACAGTTGGGATCAAGAAATTTAAAGTAATTATAGCTACTGACATTCCTTGGGGATGTTCATGGGGCTGTATAATCCTGGTTGCTTAGTTCATATGGTTTAAAGAAGAGACTTAAGTCTTCATGGAGAATATTCTGCTCAGGTGATAGAGACCCCAGGCCCCTGTTTTGGAAACGCAGAGGAGGAGTTTGTGGCTTCAGGGCTCTGATAAGGTAAGAACCAAGGGTCCAGTGCAGGGCACTCTGCAAAGAGTGCCACAGAATCCTGTAACATGTGTCACTCTTTTTTTTTTGTTGTTTTTTTGTTTGTTTGTTTGTTTTGTTTTGCGGTACGCGGGCCTCTCACTGTTGTGGTCTCTCCCGTTGCGGAGCACAAGCTCCGGACGCGCAGGCTCAGCAGCCATGGCTCGCGGGCCTAGCCGTTCCCGCGGCATGTGGGATCTTCCCGGACCGGGGCGCGAACCCGTGTCCCCTGCATCGGCAGGCGGACTCTCAACCACTGCGCCACCAGGGAAGCCCCTACATGTGCCACTCTTTCTTCAGATAGTCCTCATGTCCTTCACCGACTCTGCTCCGAAATCAGGAAACTCATTTCCTATCCTCAAACACACCAGATCACCTCCCTTCTCACCTCAGGGCTTTTGCACTCTCTGTTTGAAACATTCTTCCCTATTGCTGGCTCTCTCTCCTCTTGACTTTGCTCAAGGATTACTCTCAGTGAAGGCTTCCTTTCCCACTCTTTAAATTGTAGTACTATTCCCACCCTGATTCCCATCCCCTCCTTACCTTTCTTTCTCCACAGCTCTAGTCTCCCTCACACGTGTCATATAGTGTTCAAAATCTGGCTTATAGATTGTGTCCTTTCACTAAATTGAACACCAACTTTGGCCTGTTTTGTTCTCTGCTGTAATCTACTGCCCAGAACAGTGACTGACACATGCAGGGCATTCAGTAAATATTTGCAGAATAAGAGAATAACAAAAAATTAATGAATTCATTATTTAATGAAGTTCTATGGTAATATGCTTTAGTCTTACTTTCAAACGTAATTTATTGTTTTGCCTACTTAGGAAATTATATTTTACGCAGTGTGTATAAGCAAATCCAAAGTTCATATTACATCACAAAATTTGCAAATCTTCATGGAATCATTATGAATTCTACAAAGGTGCCATTATGGTTTCAGAAAATAATATAATCTACTAGATCTCAAGAATACAGCCAAATACAAAGATACTATGAGGACACATACTATCAGAATATTCTTGCCTTTTAAAACACCTTATTGGTGTCTGAAAGAAGATGGTTAAACATCGCTCCGTGATCTATTTTTTATTTACTTTAGGTTATAGTTCATTATTTTCAGTCGAGGATTTTATATCATTGAGTATTAACATAATAGACTGTAAAGATTTCTCGGGCAACATGTTGGTAGGAGATTACCCATTTATATAATAAAATAAAATGCTGTGTTTTTTATTAACATGCCATGATTCCAGTAATGCACTAAAACCCTCACAAAAACATTAATCTTAATGTATGGCATAGATGAAGACTAAGTGGTAAACATGGCAAGAAACAGTGTAAATGATGTAGATCCATGGATGGCCTCTAAATTAGTCATCAAATAAGAAAAAATATGTATAAAGACATCACTGTGATTAAATAAGTGTGGATGTCTGTTCAATGAACTAAAGCACATAAAAAGGCTGTAAGATTGCATGCCACATGGAAAAGACAGTCTTACTTTATATTTTTATAAATGTGTGGTATTTATTTTCAATAATATATTTCATTTTGGTCACTACACATTATCGATATACTTTTATGAATAAAAACAGGTATACATTTTAAAAGATGCTATTACTTTAGGGTTTTGGGGCACATTGTTTGCCATATTCCAGTTCTTTAAAAATATTTATTCTTTTCGCTCTATCTTTTGAACCAGTTAAAACCCAAACATTTGTGCAACTCGCCTGCAGGCAAAGAAAAGAATATACTGACTTTCTTCCTATATATTATGATTTGCTAATGCTATTTATCTTCATAATTAACATTTATTGTATCTTCATGTTTATAAAGATGGCATAAATTACTTAAAAAATGTTTTTACTAAAATAATTAATATAATAAAACCCAATCATATATACAAGCCCTACTCCCTGATTTGGCTTTTATGGAAATTTTATATTTTCTTCAAAAATATTTTAATAACTACATAGTATTTAATAATGGTAGACCACGATGTTTAACTGTTCATGCAAAGTTTTAAACGCTGGCTTTATTTTTGCCATTGTAAATAAGGTTATGATTAAAATCCTTTGGCATCGTCCAATTTGGGTGCCTCGCTAAACAGAGCCAAGAGGAAAGCCTGGGTTCAGGTACTTTATATGGGAGGTAAACTAAGGGAGCAGGGCAGCAAGATTCCCTCCAGAGAATGGAAAAAGCAAGCACAGAGGGAGTATCCATTTAACTGCTGTGGATGGCGTGGCTCAGTGGCCTTGGGGACAGTGGAGGGACTGTGTAGGATATATTCCAGAATTGTCTCTCCTAGGACAAGAGGAGGTTTTGTTCATTTTGTGTCCCTGCTTCTCTCACTTCCTCTCTGCCCTGGACCCAAACTGAGCAAGCTGAGCTGAGCAGGTTTAGTAAGAGGTCTGGGGCAGCAAAGCAGAGACCAAGGTGAGCACTGGAGGTGGGCGTGGTCAGCGCACAAGGGACTGTCCACAGGTGCTGCAGCTGAAATGACAAGTGGTCCCCGGAGTAGTGGCAGAGACACTCTTCCAGTTGGGGCAGAGAGGTGATTAGAAGCCTGGTGCAGTTGGTACTCCCAGGACCCTCCATTCCTCAGCCTCTACTGCCAGGCGTGACCGCAAATCCTTCCTGGGACCTGATGGTGGCAGTGGCGACATCTGAGCTACCTCCCTCCCCCACCCCTGGGGTCCTGGCCAGGCCAGAAAACCTGGACACCTCCAAACTTACAAAGGAATTTAACAAATATACCGGGTCCACAGTATTCCCTCTCTACTCAGACGTTCCCATTAGCATGCAAAGAAGGCAGTATTTCTTCCACCTTAAAAAAAAAAAAAAATTCTCTCTCTGTACTCCCCTTTCCTTTCAGTGATCACTGTGTTTCTCTCCTTTCCTTTACAGCTAAACTGAAAG
>NW_020173215.1:10791480-10812544 GCF_003031525.2 Neophocaena asiaeorientalis asiaeorientalis
CTGTCTCAAATTCCTCTCCCATTTCTTTGGAAAACATCTGTCAGTCTTTTGCCGCAAATCCACTGAAACCTCCATTGCCAAGTTCACCAATGACCTCCCAGTTGCTAAATCCAATCTCGGACCTCATCTTATTTGACCTATTATCAGCAGCATGTGACACAACTGTGTCTCTTCTCTTCCCTTGAAAAACTTGTTCACTTGACTTACAAGATTTTGTCCCCCCGTGCATCATTGGCTGTTGCATCCGAGGTTCCTAAGATGTTTTCTCCCCAACTCCCCAAATGTCGCCTCCAATTTTACAGTTGGTTTAACCTAAGGCCTCAGATCTTGGACCACACATCTTTCCCATATAGATTCTCTTTCTTAATCATCTCTTCCAGAGTCTTGGATTTAAATACCATCTGCATTCTGATCATTCCTAAATTTATATTTTTAGCTGCTCCTCTATGCTGACTTCAAAAATCATATATTCAGGGCTTCCCTGGTGGCGCAGTGGTTGAGAGTCCGCCTGCTGATGCAGGGGGCATGGATTCGTGTCCCGGTCTGGGAGGATCCCACATGCCGCGGAGCGGCTGGGCCCGTGAGCCATGGCCGCTGAGCCTGCGCGTCCGGATCACCTCTCTTCTTTTCTCTGTGCCTGTAAATCCTACTATCACTATCTTAACATTTGTCATCTCTGGGCACCTTGGTCCAAGCCATCTTCTTTCACTGAGATTGTTGAAAATCTCAGAAGTTGTCTTTCTTCCTCTTTTCTTAATTCTCCTTCGATGTATTCAATGCAAAGCCGTCCCAGTGATCCTGAAAGGACATTCCTCTTCTCAGTGCCCTCCAATTGTCATGCATTGCTCTAAGTAAAAGCCCATTATCTTTCATAGCTTGTAAGGGTACACATAGTCCAGCTTCCTTTCTATCTAAGAACTCACAACCTATAACCCTCTTTCCATTTTCTTCACAGGACTCTCTAGCTCTTTCTCATCAAGAACATGCCAAGCACATCCAGACCTTATGGTCTTTGCGCTTATTCTTTTCTCTGCCTAAAACGCCTTCCAGCAGTTTATCTGTGTGAGTCACTGTCATTTTCTCTCAGTTACTTTGACCTCCTTATTTAAATTTCCACAATCACCTCTCTACTGCCACTCTATTCCCCTTCCCTTTATTATTATTATTATTTTCCATAGTACCTATCACCATACTACAAATTATACCTATTCCCTTGTGGGACATTTGGTCCTGTCCAAACTCCATAAGACATTTGGTTTATGCCATAAGATCCTTGAAACTTGGTCCTATCTGAAACATCCATGAGCATATTTGGTCCATGCCAAAATGTTTTGGAAAGGACCAAATATCAGGGACTGTTTGGTGTGGACCAAATGTCCCCAAGCATTTGCTAACCCACTTATTCTAATGATATTTTTGGTTTCCCAGTTTATTTCAATGTAACCTTCCTGAAAGAAGAAATTATTGTCCATCTTAATAAATACTATATTTCCAGTCATAAGAATAATATCTGATTTGTATTTCTCTAATAATTAGTGATGTTGAGAATCTTTTCATGTGTCTTTTGGCCATCTGTATGTTTTCTTTGGAGAAATGTCTATTTAGATCTTCTGCTCATTTTTTTATTGGGTTGTTTGATTTTTCTGATATTGAGCTGTATGAGCTTTTTGTATATTTTGGAGATTAATCCCTTATCAATGATACAATGAGGTATCACCTCATACCAGTCAGAATGGGCATCATCAAAAAGTCTACAAATAATAAATGCTTGAGAGGGTGATACCACTAGCAGTGTAGGAGAAATAAGAACCCTCCTACACTGCTAGTGGGAATATAAATTGGTACAGCCATACTGGAGAACAGTACAGAGGTTCCTTAAAAAAATAAAAATAAAGCTACCATATGATCCTGCAATCCCACTCTGGGCATATAGCTGGAGAAAACCATAACTCAAAAAGATACATGCACCGCAATGTTCATTGTAGCACTAATTACAATAGCAAAGACATGGAAGCAACCTAAATGTCAATCGACAGAGGAATGGATAGAGAAGATGTGGTACATATATACAATGGAATATTACTCAGCCATAAAAAAGAATGAAATAATGCCATTTGCAGCAATACAGATGGAACTTGAGGTTATCATACTAAGTGAAGTAAGTTAGACAGAGAAAGACAGAAATCATATGATATCACTTATATGTGGAATGTAAAACATGATACAAATCATTGTATCTTCAAAACAGAAACAGATTCACAAACATAGAAAACAAACTTATGTTTACCAGAGGGGAAAGGTGAGGGGGATAAGTTAGGAATTTGGGAGCAACATATACACACTATTATGTATAAAATAGATAAACAAGGACCTACTCTATAGCACAGGGAACTATACTCAATATTTTGTAATAACCTACATGGGAAAAGAATCTGGAAAAGAATATATATATCCACACACACAAGCATATATATGTGTATGTATAATTGAATCACTTTGCTGTACATCAGAAACTAAGACAACATTATAAATCAATTATACGTCAATAAAAAATAAATAATTAATTAAAAAAGAATAATATCTGCATTGTGTTAGGCAAATGTTAGAAAATGTTGAATTAATATTTGATTTTCTATGAATGTCTCTCTGCATGTCATTTATGCCTTAACACTTTCTGTAGAGATATGGTTCTAATGTTGATGCATAGGACAAAATTTATGATTTATGAGAAGAGAAACACCCTTCAATGACACATCTTCCATACTACCCCATGTTGAGAAAACATTATGTGGAGCCCAAATGAAGCAATACAAACAATAAGGTATTAAACACAATTTTTCAATTAATCTTTACCTCAAAGTTAAATATGAAAATGAAGGAAAATCTAACTCTGTGTTATATTTCACCATAAAGTCATTATTGGGTGCCACAAATATTCATATCAAGGTTTTGTAGCTTCCTTTTCCTTTCTTCTTTCTTTAAATATTGAATGATTGCTTGTTAGGTACTTATGAAAGCAAGTCACCAGTTTGTTAAGGAGTTTTCTGAAATTACTACTCAATTTCCTTGTAAGAGGCAACTATGGCAACTAGAAGATGCAGGAACCGAGCATTTATTCATCCAGGAAGGAGACAGACATAATATTAGGCAGGAGGGTATGCAAATATTGCCCTTATAAATCGATTTCTAAGCATAATTCTACTTCACTGTTTATTAATATATTCATATCTTAATAAAATGAGCAAAGAATATTCTAGCTGTTTTATACTTTCAAATATTTTCTTTAATGTTTGAGAGCAAGACAATTGGAACATGTAGGATAACTAAAAATAAACTTTAACCACAGTTTCATCAAATGCTAAATTGTCTCTATAGCAACATAAAAGCTATTCTCTCCAATAAGATTCTTCATTTGAAGAATGGACCGTCCTGGCATACTTATTGAATGTTTAACTCACTAAGCTAAATTTGTCTTTACATTCAGCAAGTTGGCTGCTTAAATTTGTCTTAGAAGAACTTAGAAACTAATCAATAACAAGTAAAACTGAAAACATTCGAAATGATTTAGCATTTCCCCTATGAGTAAAAATAATAGAAATAGGGTTTTTAGAGTTGTGATTTTCATTAAGCTGAAGATCCATTTATTTTCTAAAGGAAGAATTAACTAATGCTTTCCATATAAATCATCAAACTTTAGATGGTATTATAATGCAAAAATATAACCCAAAGCATATTGAGTTTTAATTGCAATTTGAAGGAAATTATTTCAAGATGTTTAGAAACTAATATGTTAAGATAATGAGTAGCAGAATATTACCATTTACCAATCGTATACTTAAATGAAAAAATCTTTGTCTAATGTCATGCATCTAGTTTGCATAAATGAATTATGCATAAACCTAGAAAATATTGAATTTGGTAAAATTAATAATGCCCCTTTCAAACATACGTCCTCTCTATAATTATTAATTTATTACAGTTAATTATGCTAATTCCATCATATTCTAATGTTTAAATTAAATTTTGTTCTAGTCTACATCAAAATATAAGACCACTAAAAGACTATCATATTTTAATGTATTTATTTTATTTTGCTAATTAAGAAAATAACAAAATACTTTAATATTTCAAATGATGAACTTCCTACTCTTAATTAGGTGATATACTATATCTATATATCTAGATCTATGTATCTATCTATATATAAACAAGTTCTTAATTTAAAATATGATTTGTTAGAATCCTTTAAATTCATTGCTTACAATTTTTTCAACCTGAATTAATTCCATTAAAAAGATGCTTAAGTTTAAAACATATACTCATATGTAGATTAAGAAGGAATTGCAGTAAACATAGCAATCAGCAATGTTTTCTCTTTAAATCCCAGCAGTTTAAAAATAGTCTCTCTCTAGCATCCTACTATTTTTTTTTTTACGAATCTGTGTCCCCTGCATCGGCAGGCGGACTCTCAACCACTGCGCCACCAGGGAAGCCCTAGCATCCTACTATTAGTCTTCTGAGTCATCAGATAAATTGGTTAAAATAGTTATTAATTATGTAAAGTACAAGTAACTCTCATATTCATCATTCTATTTTCTCCTTTTACCTTACATCTGAGATAAGCAGAAAGGCCTTGTTTTATCACAACTGTTTATGAGAGTAAGACCAAGATGCTGAGATATAATTTGCCAGATTTCCTATTAAAACCTAACACTAGTAACTAATTCCTGTGTTGCCTTCTGAGTCTGAGTGCATAAAATAATCTTAAAATAAATGGTTAATGAAATATAACATTGATCACCATTTACGCTTGTTCTTATATACCATTTTACTACTTACAGAAGTTTACCATAATATGCTCTTTTCTGAAACTCTTCATTATGATAGTGAATACCTGCAAATAGGTCTTATCTTGAATAAAAGAAAAGGACAAATTTGAAATTCCTTAGAATGAATAATCAGCTTCGGTGAGTTTTTCTTTGTTGTTTATTTTATTTTATTATTTAATGAATCAGCTTTCCTAATTTTGAATATGTTTGGATACAAAAAAAAAATGTAATGACACCCTCTTCTTACTGAGCATCTGTCAGTGTTAGGCTTCATGGAGTTTTTCAAAGTTTCTCTTTTTAAATATTTTTCTTCAAAATTTTGATTTACATATTATTGTCCCCAAGATTCAGATACAGAAAATGAGATTGAGGGTTTAAATAGACTGCTAAGATTATATAATCAATGGTGGAACGAGCAGAACCAGTGTTTGTTGTGTTTGTTGTACTTTTTCCTGCTAGGGATTACTGCGAACACTTGTTCTTGAAACACATTTTCTTTGCTTTAAAACTTTATTTTCCGATGAGCTTTTATTTATTTGCATTTTTGTTTTATTGAATACATGATACATAAAGAAGTTATAAAATACATAATTTTGTATAAAAGCAATCTACAAAAGTGTTTAAAGGAAGATGGAGAAAAATGCCAGTATGTCTTCTACCAGTTCCCTAGCTCCCTTACTCAGAGGCAAAACTATTCACTCAAGTCTTTTGATGAATCTTTCTAGAGATAACACCTTAAGAACCAATCACACAATTGGTATTACATAATACTCTGATAAAATGTTCTTTATCTATACTTTCCACTAAATAATATATCTCAGAAAGATAGAAGTACTTATTTCATTCAAGTGTTTTGAGTCAATGGTGGAATGATGGGTCATGATTTTCATATGTTTTGTCACACGTTGCACTTTCCTTCACAGTAGATTGGCTTGACTGCACACTGGCAAGAGTACTCCAGTTTGATTCGGTAACAATTTTTTTTCTTTTCTCTTATTCATATAAATTTTAAAACTTTTGTTTTCTTGTTTGTTAAACCCTTTGCTAGAGAGTTGGGTCTCACTGGCTCCTAGTAAAGCCTTCTCTTCTGCCTAATACTGTAGGGATCAAATATTCTCCAGGGCCTGTAGCACAAAAAGAAGACATGGTGATTCTTCACGCTTGTTTGTTTGCTTATCACAATACCTTCACAAAGAATGAGATGGAAAATTCTGAACACCCACCTCTGCTGCAACGAGCTCTAGGGAGTGCCACCCAGTTTGCAGAACTTACTCTGAGAGAATTGTCTAAAATTCTTCTCTACTTATCTTTTATCACTGGAGTCTAGTTTTTTGTAATTGGCTCTGTGCTTTGCTCATACCACACAATGTCCTATACGGCAAATATTAAAGACTTTGGCATTTCAGACTTGTTTGCAAAAAAAGTATGTCTGTCCCTATACTCAGACTTCATTGGATGCTTTCATAAGCCTCAGTTTTGCACAAGTAGCAGCTGTAGTTGAGAGAAAAACAGGGGAGATAGTGCTTCTTGACTGTATCTGCCACACCCATTAATGGGTTCTGCCAGTTGATCATACCAGGGAGGGGTCCAACTTGCATTTTTTAGTTTTGTTTTGTAGCCCTATGGTTAGGGAAATCTGAGACATCTGGGTTACACAAGGCTACATCCTTCTCATAGAAAAATGCAATGAATACCTTTTTATTAATAAATCTGACCACCCAGTTTGAAACAATCACTTGACTATGTTTCTAGGATTGCTCACCTTAGGAGGACAGAAAAATCAAATTGATGGTGTTTACCGTCTCATTACCCAACACTTATTCAGACATCATTTCCTTAACTTTTGAATGTTCTTATAGTACATTTTGGGGAGATAAGATTTATGTACATAATGTAAGAGAATCTCCTTGCTTTTTGACTCGAAGGAAAATTCAAGCTGATATGCAGCAGCCCTACCCAATTATTGATAATCTTGACCTTCCCTTTTCTGCTACAACCCTAAGAATCAAGGACCCCACACTCTACTGATTTGTAGCAGAGAGGCTGGGTTTACAAGTGTCCTCGTTATTGAAGACAGTGCCCACAGAGAGTGGTTGGAATTGAACTGAGCAATTTCTTAAAGCAGGGATGGATAATTGTCACTGGGAGACCCACTGTCAATGACAACAAGAAGGCATGCCAGTATGGCTCCATAAATTGGCTCCCACTTGCTTTTCTGCAGCAATTTAGGAGCTTGTGCAGGCAGCTGGGTAACAGTTTTTGTTTGTTTGCTTTTTCTATACAGTCCCTGCTGGTCCGGTTTCCATGTCCTGTCTCCTACACATGCCACCTCAGGTTCCAGTGACTCAGCTTCATATCCAGCCTCTTTATCCTTGCTCTCTCCAATGTATTGTATAATTTAAATGTTATTTATTGCTTCCTTAATTATTTAGCACATGGGTCTCAACATCCTTTTATGCTCCCAAAAACTCTTGGGAAAAGATGTTTTGGTTTCCACTGTCTCCTCCTTCCTCCCCCCGACCCCCCACTGAAACGACCTTTTGAGTTGCATTCTTCTAATCAACCTGATGCCCTGGGTATCTGAGTTAATAAAGGTCAAATGGGTGCAGGGAAAGAAAAAATTCTTTCTACCCTTTTAGGTTTTGTTGCTGGGCCTGAGAATTAAGTTGATATAAGACAGATTAATAGGAGAAAAGCATACAGATTTTTAAAAATAATTTTACATGCAGGCAGCAATCTTCAGAAGGAAAATGAAGGCCCAAAGAAGCAGTAAGAACTGAGAGTTTATAAACTTTTTAAACAAAGAAATGATAAACTTGGGAGTGAGCAACAAGACAAAGCGGTTTAGGCTAGGGCAGTAAATTGTGGGAAAGGGACTAGAAAATATACAAGGGAAACTAATGGAAGATTAGCGTTATTTCAGTAGAGTTGTTTGTACATATCCATTTCAGCATCAGCTCAGTCTCCAGTGATAAGAATGGCATTCTCTTCCCGATACAAGGAGAGCACTTTTCTCACAGAAAATTTTATAGTATATGTTGAGATAGAAAGTGGAAGCCAGAGAACCCTTCTTGCACCTGCTGTTTCTCAAGTGCCTTTAGCTCAAAATAATCAATATGCCAAAGCAGCATATTTTGGGTCCGCATGCTCTGATTCCTTTCATGGTACTAAGTAAAAACCTTAGTGGTTATCTCTAAATTTGCTTCAATGGAAAGAAAGTTAGGAGTAGATTAAAAGGGTGATAA
The DNA here is from genome assembly GCF_003031525.2 of Neophocaena asiaeorientalis asiaeorientalis. Taxonomy (NCBI): domain Eukaryota; kingdom Metazoa; phylum Chordata; class Mammalia; order Artiodactyla; family Phocoenidae; genus Neophocaena; species Neophocaena asiaeorientalis. The sequence goes on from NW_020173215.1 coordinate 10,799,555, forward strand.
CTGGATTATTTCCTATAGCCTTTCTGCCCATTTTACAAAACTATTCCTGCCTTTTTCTTTGCCTCATAACTAGACATCGTCTCTGGTACAACCTTAAGGAAACTAGCTAAATGGAGAAACTTTTGAAACTCAAGTTTTCTTCTAGAACATCTTTCCTTAGAATTAAAGAGAATGCACTTGCTCAAAGTTGTTCTATACTAGAATTGAAATAGTAACAACCATTCATTCAACAACTGAGCCCCTACTATATTTATTTCATGAAACTAACAATGTTAATACATTAAGAGCAATAATATACTATTTACCTTCATGGATGTTTATATTAATGAGGTCAGTATTATTAAATATATTTTAAAGATCGTCAAAATGACCAATTTATTTTTTTCCCAGGATAATATAACTAACAAGTAGTATAATTAACTTTTGAACAGGATATTTTTTCAAACTCTTTATTTAAATCAAAAAATTATACTTTTTTTCTCTTATTATTCCTAGTCTGCTTATAACAACTTAACCCATATTCTAAGCAACATATAAAGTACGGAAAGATTGAATATATCAAAATTTTGAGAAGAAAATATTCAACATAACTGAATCTGGGAGTGAAATGGGGATTTTCTATTGAAAAGAGCTTCTGTCAACATATTGAAGGTAGATTTCTTTCTTGCCTGTTCAGTGGGAAATCCTCCTGCATTTTAAACATATTTGCTACCCATAAATCCAATTACCTTCTTGATTTTAAGACCATGTTTTATGGGATTTTGAACAGGTTGGATTTAAATAGAATATCTTAGTATTTGCAAAAATCTTTTCCAAAATTTGTTTTTCTAGAGAAGGCCTAACACACAAAAGTTACAGGCCAGTTCACAGACTCTTCTTATCTTTAATATCATCTAATCTCCATATGGAGCTATATAAAAACATAAATTTACATGAGGGCTTGAGATAATTCAAGTATTAGAATCTGAGAGTTGGCAGTGAGGTGAATAGATTTTTTTATAACAGTTCTCAAGGAATAATTCTCCTCAAGTATAATTTTAATTTTAAATCAGATGAACTTGAATGATTATGAGAGTATATTGAGGAAAAGTCCAACATGGGCATATTTTCTAAGATAGCAGAAGGTCATTTCAAATACCTTACTTCTAGGATAGTTAAAAATTATTTAATTTTTATTCATAAAGAGTTTTCTGTTAAATTTAGTCTTAAATAATTGTGCACTTACTAAAAAAAAAAAGTAGTGACGACAACTCATTTTGGGATTTTTCATGGCCTACGTAAGATGACAATTCTATTTCATTTTGCATTATTTCTTCTAATTTTGGTGGTCAAGGATGAACCAAATAACCATAACTGCTACTAATACTATTACTATTACTATTAATTACTAGTAACCATAATAATGAATAACCAATTTGTGTAATCCAGGTAAACATTGGATCAGAAATACATTTAACCAAAATATTATAATGTTAAACTTAGTCTTTTGTGAAGATATGTTTTGAACATCAGAAAAAATTTTTAAAAACTCCTAGAATTCTCCATAATTAAAAAAAATTTAAATGTTAACATTGTATTAGACATACTTTCCACCTCATGTCACTAAGGTTCTACTATTTTATGACATTTACTATGTCAGATATCAACCTGCATTTTATACCCTTATAGATAGACAAATTTTTAATTCATTTATTTGATAGAGTAAAAGATGTGAACTCCAAGTGAGAAGATTGTTTATACAGGGAATCAGTAATTTACATCCCCAACAATTCATCAAATTAATACTACATGGATCAAGGTGTTAAAGCAACTGATGTGCAACCTACATCTTCTAGGAAAAGGAAAGCCACTTTAAGGAAGAAGAGTGTCTACCTAGAGACTTCTTAGTACGTCCAGATTTTAAAGATGTCAGAAAAATTATTTAAAGTTTGGAAATAACTCAAGACAGGTGGCACGTCCTTTCAATGTTATATAGGGATGGCATCCATCCAAGGATTGTTTGGGGAAATGTACTTAACTCACTATTACTCATTGATTAAAGTCTGCAGACTTATTACAGTTAGGTGGTAACTTGTAGATTTTATGTAGCAATGGTGCAGATAATTTCTTTTCCGTGGAACAGATAATCCCAAAATTCATGGCCCTATTAGTTATTAACCATGTACAGCTAACCCAGAAATCCCAATTTGTAAAATACTCTGTTAATCAGTCATAAAATCCCACTACTTTCTTCATTACACCACCTAAAAATCATGAGTTTACCCTTTAATAATATACTGCAACAAAGAACATGTATATACAAAGGAATAGACACAAAAAATTACGATATGTGATCAGAGGGTGTCAGAGCTTTTGGAATACAACATTAGTGAAGTCTTTGAAAAATACTTTGTAAAACAAAAAGGCTTTTGAAAGAATAAAATATATTTAGATAAAGTTGGCTGAGGAATAAATGAATCCATTGTTTGTGGCTCAAGGAGCAATGTAGCCTACTGAAAAAGAATGAAAATAACCCAACTCCTTTACTTACCTTTATGTTAGTTACCTTCGTTCTGACTCTAAAAAGAATGGTCTCTCAATTATATCAGACCCATTACTCCCTTTAAAAAGTAAGTAATAGACTTTATTTTTAATAGCAGTTTCAGATTTATAGAAACATTGAACAAAAAGTATAGACAGTTCCCAAATCCCTCACACACACACACACACACACACACACACACACACACACACACACACAGGGTTTCTCCTATTATTAACATCTTATGTTAGTGTGGTATAATTGTTACAAGTGATAAACCAATACTGATGCATTAATATTAACTAAAGTCCATAGCTTACATTAGAGTTCATGCTTTGTGTTCTACAGTTCTATGGGTCTAACCATATGCATAATGTTATGTATCCTTATCATAGTATCATACAAAATAGTTTCACTGCCCGAAAAATCCTCTGTGCTCTACCAATTTATCTCTGAAATCTTGGCAACTACCGATCTTTTTACTGTATAGTTTACCTTTTCCAGAATGTCATATAGGTGGAATCATACAGTATGTCTCTTCTTCAGATTATCTTCTTTCATTTAGTAATATGCACTTAAGTTCCCTCCCTGTCTTTTCACAGCTGGATAGATCATTTTTTAAAATCACTGAATCACATTCCACTGTATGATGTGCCATGGTTTTATTCATTCACCCACCGAAGGATGTCTTGGTTGCTTCCAATTTCTGGCAATTATTGGTAAAGCTGCTATAAATATTTGTGTGAAGATTTTTATATGGAAATACATTTTTCAACTCATTTTCGTAAATACCAAGGAGTGTGATTTCTTGATCTTATGATAAGAACAGGTTTAGCTTTGTAAGAAATTGCCTGTCTTCCAAAGTGGCTTCTAAAATACCAGTTTGCATTCCTACTAGCAATGAATGAGAGTTATCGTTGCTGTATACCTTTACCATCATTTGGTGTTATTACATTACTCCCTTTTTTTTTTTTTTTTTTTTTGGTGGTACATGGGCCTCTCCCCGTTGCGGCCTCTCCCGTTGCGGAGCATGGGCTCCGGACGCGCAGGCCCAGCGACCATGGCTCACGGGCCCAGCCGCTCCGCGGCATGTGGGATCCCCCCGGACCGGGGCACGAACCCGCGTCCCCTGCATCGGCAGGCGGACTCCCAGCCACTGCGCCACCAGGGAAGCCCACATTACTCCCTTTTTATAACAAATATTCCACAAAGTTCCCATTTATGTCTTGAAAAAAAGTCATGAATGAAATAATCTAAAATGCACATAACTTACAACAAAGAAAGTAAATGTTCTTTCACACAAAAGAAAAATAAAAGTAATTTATTATACAGTAATTTGTATTTTAATATAGAAGTGCTTGGGCTTGAGTAAGCCTGATAGCATACTGTAATAATCAGATTCTTGGACTTAAACAAATTTACTATTGAGAATTCAAGAGCTATAAACACAGACTGATCCTACTAGATTTTATGAATGACTCAAATATCACAAATGGTGATAGCCTCAGGATGATAATTTTTCTGAAATATGAACAAATATTGGTAAAATTCCAAAGAAACAGTCTTTCTTCATTTTACAGAGTAGTTTCTTCCTGAAAAATGTTAAAGCATATTTAAAAATAAATATGTAAAAATTATATATGTTAATATTTAAATATAGCTAGTTTCAAGGCTTGAATAATTAATTATGAATAGGGTTTTAACCTACAAAACTATTTCCTGGAAAATTTGAAAGTCACAATATATGATCTCACCCACTCAGGATGCAGGAAGGCTAGCATCCTTGCCCCTGCCTATAAATTTCAATAACAAAGCCTCTCAATGTAACAACCAAAGTTTCCCCTCAAGTTTATGAAATGCTCCATACGGAGTTTCAGTATTCCAATAAGAATCACTGACCTACATTACACTGGGCAGGCCAAACTTATTTAATTAAAAAATATACTTATAAATTGATAAATATTTAATTTGTTGTAAATCTGATACTTGAGATACTGATGAAAATACAATTTCACATAAGTGCAATAAACTTCAAATTCACAATTTTATATAGGTCTGAAAGGTCAGATTTCCTTACCACATTTACTACAATTATTCTTCTTTTATTTTTGTCATTGTTTTTATTCTGGATGTATCTTCCCCATACTTTTATTAACAAGACCCTAATTTGTTGAATATCATTTCTGATATTTTAGAAGGTAATCTTCCTTACAGATTTCCTGCAACTTTTTAAATCTTATTTTTTGGTCTACAGATAATACTATTAGTAATGGAAAAATCATTGCATGTTTTTGAGAAAGAAAATAATAGGGCCAAAGCAAAATTTCAGGAATACTTATCATTTTGAATTTTGTAGAGTCAATTAGAACATGTATATAGTACACCTTTAAAATAAATAAGGATGAAGCTGTTAGAGATTTCTAGTTTGAAGTTAAAAAATTGTTTACTTAATATGCACAGCCATGAAAGAAAAGGAAGGAATGGGAAAATGCAGTAAATAAGCTTTGGGAAGCTAGGAATTACAGAATTTATTTATGAGGCATGAGGGTACAGTAGATCAGTAATGATTATGAAGTACCTCAACTGATTTCTGGGGAAATGACAGTAATAAAAGGCATAGGGAAATCAAGGGTAGGGGTGAGTTTAGAAGATGATGAACTTGGTTATTTACTCTTCAGTTCATCAGTGATTTGGGGGCTTATTTTATCCAAGCAACATTCTTGGAATAAGAAATAATGAAATCATAATATCTACTCTAAATGTCCTTCAATACACTGGTTTGCATTTCTAGATAAACATCTCCTGCAGTCACTTAGAATGCACAACTAGAATTCTGGGGAGGTGTCAGAATTGTCCTCATGAACCAACTCTATAATTGAACTCACAGGAATTCCTAATGTTGCCAAAAGGGAGAAGAAAATGAAGAGAAGAGAATTACATTTGAAACTTGGGAAATGCCTCAATTCAAGACAGGAAGAGAATGAGGACTTATTTTTATCATTCACTGAGTTGCTTTTACTTGAGCATCAGTTTGCACCAATGCATATCTAGATTCAGGATATTGTTGGGTCTGGAGATGTAAACAGAGGATCACAATATAGATATAGAGTCTGAAAAGGGCTCAAAGTCTAGTTCAGGGTAGAGATGGGCACAAGACACAATATCCTAAGGTGTTAGATAGCCAAATGGAATCATAAAATGGATGGTAGAGATTATCTGAATAGAGAAAAAAGGAGGAAAGGAGGCTGAGGTGAGGAAATACAACACATTCAAAAACTCTCAATATTTTCATTTAAATGGAACATATTGGAAAAAAAGAAAATTAGTGGATTGTCAGACTGTCAGGTGTATTGCCAAGTCTAAAGTTCTTACCTTGAATAATGCACACTGCCTGTATATTTGCTTAAAATAGTGGCTAGAGTTGGTTGGTTGTTGTATAGTTGTTTATGGAATAGTACACCACAAGAAGTCAATGGCACAATAGATCATTTTTCTTAATTTCATCTGATCTTATTTATATCATTCTTGAAAATAATGCAGTGATTATTTTAACATATGAAAATTTTCTTAAAATATACATCTAAAAATATTCCACCCATACATTTTAAAATGTTTTATATTGTGACATTCTAAAGAAGACAATATAGACACTTAAAACAAATATCCAGTACAAGCCTGGAGATATTACAATTGAACAGTAAAAAAGAAAGGGGTGTAGTGATCGAACACAGCAGGTTTTTGTTTTTAAATGTTACACTGCTTTTTGTAAAATAGCAGTGAAATCCCAAGAACTAATTGCAATTTCCATGTAAATTAACTGCCATAAGCATACCCCATACCCCTCCTTTGACACTAAAGATACAAATAAATATCCCATGACTATCTAGCTCTAGGTGACAATGACATTTCACGAACTAGTGCTAACATATTAACCTTAAGGAAAATGCACTTAGTTCAATAAAATCTGTATAAATATTTCATTATTTTGTTGGTTAACTGACTTTTATAGCAGTTTGATCATCTTTAAGATTAAATAGCACTTAAAAGAAAAACTAAACAATCAATCACTCTTGTTGAGACTTTTTTGTCATACGTATATCAAATAATATATTGTCATGGGATATCCTTGAAAATAGGTATAGTAACTGGGTCCTTGTCTGTTTTTCTAACAACAATTTATAAATTGTAAAAAAAAAAATTCACCTAGACTATATAGCTATTGACATTTAAAAATATTAAAAATATAAAGCATGTTTTTCTGAATGTCATGTGATAGAATTTATGTGACAGAGTGAATAGTCTTGCAAGCTACAAACTCTGAAATCATTACTTATTATTCACGATCAGATTTTCTGTGTTGTGTATATGGAAGAAGTTTATACATATATAAATACAAAGAGCATATTTAAAACTTCACTTTGCTTACCTGTAAAATGACAGCATGGTTGTGAAAAAGATAATAATAGGGGCCACTTAGAATTTACTGTGTGTTAAGCAATGTTCTAAATATTTTATGTATATTACTTCATGTGATCATAACAGTAACTCCAGCACACAGATATTTATTATCATGTCTATTTTCAGATAAAGAAATGAAGACCCATAGAGATGGAGTTGCTGGCCCAAAGTTCCACAACTAAAAAATAGAACCAATGAATATAAACCTGAGGGACAGTTCCTAGCACATAGTAGGTTCAAAACAATTATTGGCTCTCGTATCCCAGGAAGATATATAGAGGGGTTTCTGTCTCCTGTGACAGGTGGCCTTGCCCTGTATGGGAATCTTGGAGGCTTTGCTGAGTCTTCAGCAGTGACTAAATATATATACTAGTTGTCTTATTTTTCTGTAGAATTACTAAGCTTTGCTTTGCAGACATGAGTCCTGTCTGAATTGGCAGAATGATGTGATCAATAAATTATCTAAATTTAAGAAAACAGTTAAGAGAAATATACTTTCAAATACTAACATTATTATTGTCCTTTTTCCTTATGAAAGAATTTGACATACATTTCGAATTCTTGATCTAAAAAGTCAGAGTAGGCATTATAGTGAGGAAAAAATTATTTTTCCTGTACTCATCTCAGGTTCATTGGTTAGGGCCCTGCAAATTAGGCTAATAAAAGATAGATTAATAAGAGAAAAACAAACAAAAGTTTATTAATATGTGCATTGCATGTACATATAGGGGAATCCAGTGATGAGTAACTCAAAGTGGTGGTTAGAACTTGGGTTTGCACAGCGTTTTAACGAAAGAACAATACACTTTGTACAGAAGACAGAGGATAAGGACATTCTAGGGACAGCAAATTGTGGGAGGATAAATGTATTGGGAAAACTAGTGGAAGATAAGGGCTAGTTAGTAAAGTTTGCTATGTAAATTTCCTCAGTTTCCAATGATTAACTTCTGTCCTTCCTAGTAAAGAAATGGTTCACCTTTACAAAATGTTATACTGATTTTAGGTAAATCGGGGAAAGCAAAGAGTTTTTCTTGTATCTGCTTCTTCTCAATTGTCTTTAGCTCAAAATAATCAATATGCCAGAGTAGCATATTTTGATATCCTCCAGTATTGTTTTTTTTTCAATTTCATTGGTAAGAAAACTGAGATCTTTATTTACAGAGACAGAAGAAATATCACAAGCTAGTTAGTGAAAAAACTGGGTTTAAATCAAAGTCTTATGATTTTAAGTTCTTCGGCAGTAAGATATACATGGTTACTAAGTAAGCTATTTGTGCCATTACCAATACATGTTCCTTAATATATTCTGTTCAATAGCCCAAGGAGGTTAAAAATATTTTGTTCTTAAAGAATAGCTAAGGAAATTAGATTATTTTTCTGTACTATTTCTTTCTTTCTGATTTCACAAATGAATAATAGGCATTCCATCAATTAAGAAAGAAATCACTTCTATAAAAATGTTTAAAATAGTTCCAGAATTAAGAATATAAAAATTACAATAATGATTATTTATTCCAGGAATAGATGCAGGCATACAACTTTATATATTCACAGCCTTAAATTCCTTTTCTACTGTTATTAACCTTCTATTTCTGATATTAATTTTATTAATGATTTTTTATTTTTAAGTTTTTTACATGATACAGAGACAGTCTTAGAACTTGAATTTTCCTGCATCCCTGGTTAGTAAGGTGAGACTGTTTTCACAATGAATGCTAAGCAAATCTCTACAAAAAATAGCATTGCCAGTTACTTTAGTTACCACAAAAAGTAATAATACTTTCAATCTTTTAAATATTTTTGAAAACTAATTTTATTGTCATTCACTTTTAGAATACTCACAGCTAACATTTAGAGCCTACTATGTGCTGGGTATTGTGGAAAGTACACAATAAGTTTTATATAATTTATTTTAAATGCTATAACAACTCTATAACTCTTAAAGTTATTAATCTTTTTTCTTTGAGTTTGACTATTTTATTTATTTATTTTTATAGATTATACTCCATTTAAAGTTGTTGTAAAATATTGGTCATAGTCCCTGTACTGTACAGTATATCCTTGTAGCTTATTTATTTTATACATAGTAGTTTGTACCTCTTAAACCTCTACCTCTATCTTGCCCCTCCATCCTTCCCTCTCCCCACTGGTAACCACTAGTTTGTTCTTTATATATCTGTGAGTCTGTTTCTGTTTTGTTATATTCATTCATTTGTTTTATTTTTTTAGCTTCCACATATAAGTGATAACATACAGTATTTGTCTTCTCTTTCTGACTTATTTCACTATTAAAGTTATTAACCTTATTGAGTGCACTTATTAATAAGATTAATTAATCAAGCTATCCAAATTAATGGATAGGACTATACCCCATTTCCTCCATACCTGTGAAACCAAATCTCTCCTTCTTAATATACTAATGATGTACCTCAGACTTCCTTGTAAATTTATTAGCTTAAAAATAGCAAAGTCCCATTTTTATGTGGATATATCTGTAAATCAACCTGGAACGTATAGATTTGTGGGGCATGGCTGGCTGGAGAATGAGCTTAATCATGTAAGCTTTTTTCCTGTCTGGGTACTTAAAGGAGAAAAAACAAAGAGGTTAAACAGCTTAAAAAGCTCTTTGTTGATCAATGTTTCCACACACATTACTCCACAACACCAAGGGCACTGTAATATGGGAAAGAAGAGACATGTTTTGAGAGCAGTATTTGCTGGGTTTCTAACTCCTCAAAGAAAAAAATGTTTCTTTGTCCCAGAGCTGTGGTATCATTTGAATCAAAGGCAAAGTTTGATGCTGGGTAATATCCCATGGGTCTGCTGTGAGAATTCAGCATTATACATTCATGCTAACACAATGGAATACTACATTTTTTTTTCTTATGGTGCTCCTGACTAGAAAGAAATACAACCAACTAGATGTTTAAACATGAATCAGAACGTGCTGACTTATCTCAGCAAGATGTATTCAAATATCATTTATTTTTATGCACACTAATTTATTGGTATTCTCCACAAGAAGTAAGATGGTTAGACACGTGTGTTTATTTGCTGTTTATCAGTGAACTCAAATTCATCCATTTGTATAGGTACCAAGAGAGCTGAAACTTGTCTCTTTGTTTACCTTTTTATCCCCAGATTTTAATACAAAAGCCTTTACTAAGTCCACACTCAACAAATATTTGTTGACTGAACCGCTGCAAATTTTAAAAATTATTTATATTTGAAATTAGATAATTTAATATAAAATCACGCTATGCAATATTTGTTTTTTCAAAACTATTACAAAAAAGCAAAGAAAAACACGTTAATTTCATACATATTTGTTATTATGAAAGCAGCTCTTTTGCCCTTTTCCTATTTGCCCATTTCTGTTCCCCTCTAACCTTGAAAGAACCTACTTATAGGAATGAGATAATTAAGCAGTTTAACCTAACTCCTGACTTATGCTCTCCTGAATTCACACCATGCCTTGCCTAACCTGCTAGTTCTTTTCTTAGATAAAAAGAAGAATGAAGAATTAAGTAATTAAAGAATGACTAGCTCTCTATCCCCCCAAACCTGCTTAGCAATCCTGCAGACAGATCACGTGGGCAAGATAAATCTGAAGAAAGTGTCCTCCAGTCTGCAAGCAATGGAGAATCATGCTGAACCCAACCTCCTGCCCTGATGATTCACTGAGATTCTTCCCCCAGCCCTTTTCCCTTTAAAAACTGTCATGGTTGATAGAATCTTTGCGGTTGGTCTCAGGACATGAGTTCATCTTCACCCCAGACTGCCAGCTTTTCTGATTAAAGTACCTTTCCTTTCTACTGATATTTGCCTCTCGATTATTGGCTTTTGAGTGGCGAGCAGCTGAACTTGATTTTGGTAATAATTAGATCTAGGACAGAATAATCCCCCATATGAGGGCTTTAAAAAAAAGTATAGAAAAATACTTACTGAAGGGTGAAAATTTGATTATAAACACTAACTGTATTAAACATATTAAATACAAAAAAATTCCTAAAATGAAATACAGGGTTATTTTCTAAGAAAAATATTAATACTTGCAAAATTTTAAATATTAGGTAAGGAATATTAATTAGAATTACTGATTAAGAAGAAAATCATAACTCACAATTTTCCCTTTGAAATGTCACAATTTGTTTCTTGCATTTTTCCTTTCTTAAATTCTCTATGTGTTTTGTTTCAACTCTGTGAACTTGAGTAGAGACCACCACTCTTTTGCTAGAATAACATTGTCTAAAATTATAACTATTTCTCTTCTTTCATACAAACTTTAAGTGTTAAATTTAAATATTATTTAAAATTTACCCATGGATTCAATGGAAGAACAAAATGTCTATTTAAAATCATTTAAGTGAAAGAGGTTCTTCTACTTGTATCTTATTTGTCTTTCTGCTGACACTCCTTATTCATTACAGAATTGCTGACACTGGCCACATTCCAATATGTGAATAGCAGGAAGAAATTTTCTTTTCCTAAATTGTTTTTTGCCTTTCTTCCCTATGTGCCCAGCAAAAGGAGTACCATGGATCAATTTATAGTAGTTATGTTCTATCCGGCTAGGATACAATTTGTTGACATTCTCCATTTTATTTTCCCCACACAGACAAGTATCTCTTCTAGATATAGTGCAGTCATTGATTTTTCATGTTATCTCTACTAGTCGAGATTTATTCTGGTCAACAGTTTTCTAATGGGCAGATTTTTTCGAATGTGGTAAAAGTCACCTTTCTTTGCCACATCCAATCACCTTCTTTACATTAAGAAACATTTTCATTATTCCTTGAATCTGAAACTTGCTCTGTTCTTTTTTCTGCTATTCACATCAATCATTCAACCTAATTCAGATGACTACTTCATGGAATTCATGCCCTTTAAAAAGAGTCAATCTTAACTCTTGATCTTATATATACACAAAAAAGTTTTTTGCTCAAAGTAAAATTTAAGATGTGTTCACTCTAATTATCTAACGTGGCATAAGGAGGGCATGGAGACAACCAAATATATTTGACATATATAAATTACGACTAGGAAATGTGGCAAAAAGGACTTCTTTCTACTCCTTGCTTTGACCTCAATTTGTAACTATGCAGAGGTCTTTGGAACAATGAGAAAGTGACAGAGACATTAAAATAACAAAAAGATTTATACTGTGCGATGTGTACAGCAAGAAAATGTGCTTCCCCTCTCCCAATATTATTCACTCCGAGGGACTTGCACAGATGTAAAGCCCCTTTTCCACAACGCATAGGGTCTAATGGCCAGCCCAGACTTTTGGAGAGAAGAGAGATTCTGGGGGGATATCTAAAAAAAGGGAACACTTGTTGACCATGTGAGGTAATATTGTAATGAATAACTGATGGAAATGATGAAAAATAAAATAATTATTTATAGCAATCTCTGGACTCAGTTTGTACATATATTTTTCTAAAAGTAAAATTTTAGTTTTGGTAATGAATTGTATCTTCTCACACTCCAAATATTTCATTATAGCTAAGGTATTATAAGTATATAGCTAATTTTTAACAAAGATTGTTGTGATCCCTAAGTAACAAATTCCATGCACATTCTTACAAAGCCCATAGCATTTTATATGGGAGCCCACTAGTCCAGCAATAAGGAATAGCTCCTAAATCTGGCTATACATCAGGAGTATACCTGAAAACTTTAAAAGTGTAGATTTAAAAATTTTCCCCCAAATTATATTGAATCAAAACCAGATAGGGTCCAAGAATAGGAACTGTTAAACTGTTCCACAGATGATTCTTATACAATAGCTCAATTGTAGTCCAAAATCATTTTCAAGGGTTATTACAAGACAATGTTAACGTTGTTGATATTCGTGAGAAGTAAATACACAAAATATATTATAAAATAGAAATAAATAAATTGTAAACATTAAAACTCACCAACCAAAATTAATGCTATAAAGGAAGGAAATAGAAAGAGATTAAATATAATTTCTGTTTGAATTAATAAAATGCCAGTAGAAAGTAGAA
>NW_020173215.1:10812645-10826670 GCF_003031525.2 Neophocaena asiaeorientalis asiaeorientalis
TAACCATATATGTATATATATATATATATATATATATATATATACATATATATATATACACACATATATACATATATATACACACACACATATATATAATATTTATGTATTCCATTTGGCAAAATATCTAAATTAAGGGATGAGAGAAGTATATAAATGAATAAAACAAGATGGTAAAATTAAGTCCCAGCAAGTGCAATAGTTTTCATTGTGATAAAAAATGTAAGTAGATTAACCTTTCTCATAAAAAGAAATCAATGAAATTCAGTTTTGAAAAGTCAATGACATTTTCTGTAATAGGCACTCCCCCCAAAACAATCACTCAATGAAATAAAAATAGTGAAATAAAAAATATAAATTGTTGTCATAATGAGTATGGAAAATGGTAGGCTAATGAAGTTAAAGGTCTTTCCAGCAGGACTTTCAAAGCCTTTGATATGATGATGTAAACTTGCTGGTCCTAGCATAAGATATAGGGCCAAACTGATTTGAGATCAGATTTCCTTTTTTCTCACAAAACTTTTTCAATACAAATATTCCTTGAACACACTTAGTAAAGCTGCACCTTGGCCTGATATCCAATATCTATTGTAATATATTCCATTAGACCTCTAACCAAGCACCTTTTCCCTATCTATTCTGCTTTTTTTAGGTGAAGGATAGAATATGCCGTGCCAAAATATACTACTTTTGTATATCGATTATTTTGAACTCTGGCACTTGAAAAACAGTAAGAGCAGGATGAAGATTTCTCTTGTTAAAGTGATTGAACATGGAGGTCATTAGTCTCTAATGACCTGGCAGCCTGCGGGAGCAAATAGAAACCTTAGCCAGAGTAATTTCCAATAGATGCCTCAAGGTTAAGAATCATATCTAAAAACAGCCAATCACAGACAACTAGTCTTCCCCACTAGTTGGACCCACATCCAGACATAGTTTGTCACAATCATACCTCCTGTCTATTCTTCTGAGGGTCCACTCATCTTTCCTAAAAATAATTTACTCTCACCCAAGAGGACTGCATCCCCTCTCTCGTTTCCCTGTTAAGATAGTATTTGGTCACCAAACCACAATTAACACTGCAGGGAATTACCCATTTTTCCCTATCTCCCATGCACACATGAAGTATACATGTTAATAATCTTTTGTGTGTCTTCTCTTATTAATTTATCTTACAGGGATCACAGTTATGAATTCAGAAAGGTAGAGGGGGAATTATTTTTCCTTCCCTACATAGGATTTATAAAGTGGTTTACAATGAAACTCACATATCACATTATATGAATTTTGTTTTTCTGATTCTTTTTGTTGTATATTGCTTAGTGACTCTGCATCAATCCCACTTAATATTATACACGTCTGAAGGCAGTTTTTAAGTGTCAGACTGTCTAGACTGCCTGTCATTCTTTTAGACTACCACTGATCCTTCTTTTCAATTGTGACTCATGAACACTGGATAAGATGTGTAAGACTTCCATTCCCTATTGAAATATTATCAACTGTTTTCTATCAAGTTTCATCATTGTGAATCATTCACACATCTAAACAACTCATCTTTGTTCCACTCAATACAAACTATCCTATCAACAGAATCATTAAATGCAGTATTTTTGGTTTAAGAAAGAAATTCACAGTATTAATTTTTATGTGTTTGATTACGATAGAAGTTTAAATATATTTTTCTCCAGCTATCTGAGCTTCTATGTGGTTTCAAGTTTGAAATGAGCTAGTTTAATTGTGATGTAACTTTTATGTCATGGTTTTATCTGATATTATAGTTTGGCCATGAAGGACTATGAAATCATTTTCACAACATTTTTAGTCGTTCAACTGTTTTATTCCCCAAACTATTTATTTTCCTTATGGTGCATAATAACATTTTATGATGTTCATTTGTGACTTTTTATGACATATTCTGAAACATAATAATCATTTTATCATCATTCACTTTGTTGATGTCAATACTGAACAATAATAATAATGTAACAACCTGTTTTTGTTTTTGTTTTTGTTTTGCGGTACGCGGGCCGTTCACTGTTGTGGCCTCTCCCGTTGCGGAGCACAGGCTCCGGACGCACAGGCTCAGCGGCCATGGCTCATGGGCCCAGCTGCTCCAAGGCACGTGGGATCTTCCTGGATCGGGGCACGAACCCGTATCCCCTGCATTGGCAGGCGGACTCTCAACCACTGTGCCACCAGGGAAGCCCTAACAACCTGTTTTAATAAGCCTATTATAAGAATTTATGTATCATAATCTCTGTTATGACTTGATATTCATAAGTGGAACTACATGGTTTATGAAGAGTAAATAACTGAGTAGTACTATGTTTGTAACCTCGGAGATAAAATAGTTGATTGTATATGAGAAATAAGAAAGTGAACATGAAACACACTGGTGGTTGCAGCTTTTTAGTTCCTGAGAAGTGATTACAAGTACATTAGTTTCTATAACGCACTGAATTTCATAAGCAGTTAGTGCTAATGGCTTTGAACTGTAAGACATCCCTGGATACTTGCAGTTATGGCAATAAAGTTTAGATGATATTAAGGCTACACTTGATAAATCTGACTGACATCTGTGAAGAATACAGTGACAGAGTAATTGTAAGGTAATTATGGCTGATTCTATATAAGAAGTTATAGCAAGAACAAATTTATGGTTTAAACCACCAAATGTGTTTAGAGTAAATAAGCAGATGACGATATTAATGATTATTATGTAAATTTGAAGGAGGTGGTTAGAAGGATTTGAATGACACAGGCTATGTAACATATGCATATGCATGACAGTCAAAATCAAGCTAAATAAATTCTTGAAATGTCAAGTGCATTATTTTAAAATACATGATGTATCATCAGTAAGTATTCCTACTTCTAGTAAAGTTCAAAAATTAGTAAGAACACCAGAAAGTAATTTTGTTTTCCTCCTGCATCTTTCTCTTTTAAATAGAAAATGGCAGTAAGGGGATGCATGGTAGAACCAAATGAAGTTTTACTCTCAATTAAAGTATTAGGATATGTAATTGTATATGCTACTTCCAGTAGAGAAGAAAATATTATACAGCTAGCTTCACGTCCGGAGTATTGAGTGCATTCTAGGTATTGTATCACTTCATTAGAACCTCATCCCTTTGTAAGAGGATTACTTAAAGGTTTTGAACCTGAGTCCCATTCATGGAGTACAGAGAACATTTGAACTCAAAAATCTCCTTACAACAATGTGTGGATGTGTGTGTGTGGATGTGTGTGTTTATAAGGGTTAGATGACTTCATTTTTCTGAAGAAGAAGGCTAGCTTTTATTACTAAAGATTCTAAATCCAGAGCCCAAGGATGGACATCAGAGGGTAATTGACCACAGAAATTCATTTGGAAGTGTGTGTGTGTGTGTGTGTGTGTGCGCGCGTGTGTGTGTGTATGTGTATGTGTAGAGGAATTTAGTTTTCTAAAGAAGAGACCCACCTTTCATCAAAGCCTCAGAGTGGATTTATGACATAACCTATACAAGTGGAAAAAAAATCTTAATTATTGAGTGAGCACTTCTCATTTTAGTTACCTGAGTGAATTACCCTGAAGTAGATACTTTATCAATGTTTGGTCGTGAAAATTTATGTAATCACGCATATATACATGTGTGCATAATAACCTTATTTGTTACTGAATGCTTACAGTTTAAAATAGTAAAACCAAGACAACTACATAAATAAATAACTTGCTCGGGCTTCCCTGGTGGCGCAGTCGTTGAGAGTCCGCCTGCCGATGCAGGGGACACGGGTTCATGCCCTGGTCTGGGAAGATCCCAAATGCCGCGGAGCGGCTGTGCCCGTGAGCCGTGGCCGCTGAGCCTGCGCATCCAGAGCCTGTGCTCCGCAATGGGAGAGGCCACAGCAGTGAGAGGCCCACGTACCGCAAAATAAATAAATTAATTAATTAAATAAAAATAAATAAATAACTTGCTCAGAGTCCTAAAAATGCCAGTGCTTTTTTTTCTAAGATTTTTTGTTTACTTTTTTATTGTGGTAAAATGTGTCATGATATTTATTGTTCTAAGCATGAGAAGATTTGTAATTCAGCAGCATTAAATACATTTGCAATATTGTATAAGCATCACCATTACCTAACTCCTAAAACATTTTCATTATCCTCAATAAAACTGTCTACCCATTAAACAGTAACTTCCCTTTCTCCTCTCCCCACAGCCCATGATAATCTCTATTATGCTTTCTCTCTATATAAATTTGGCTATTATAGATACCTCATAAATGAAATCATACAATGTTTGTCCTTCTGTACCTGACTTATTTCACTGAGCATAACTTTTTCAATATCAATCTGTATTGTAGCATATGTCAAAATTTCATTTCCTTTTGTGACTGAATAACGTTCCATTTTATGTGTATACCACATTTTGTTTCTAACGTCTTGCTATTGTGAATAATCCTCCTATGAACATCGGTTTACAAATATCTATTTGAGCTTATGCTTTTAGTTCTTTTGGCTATATACTTAGGAGTGGAATTGCTGTGTCATATGGCGATTCTATGTTTAACCTTTTGAGAAACCATCAAATTGTTTTCTAAATCTGCTGCCTTATTTTAATTCCTATCAGCAGTGCACAAGGGTTTCAAAGTCTCCACATCTTCACCAACACTTGTTTTCTTCCCATTTTTTTCCCCCATTATATGAAGCCTAGTGTGAAGTTGTGTCTCACTGTAGTTTTGATTTGCATTTCTCTAATGACTAACAATATTGAGCATCTCTTCATGTACTTAATGGCCATCCGTATATCTTTTTTGGAGAAATGTCTATTTGAGTTCTTTGCCCATTTTTTTTAACATCTTTATTGGAGTATAATTGCTTTACAATGGTTTGTTAGTTTCTTCTGTATAACAAAGTGAATCAGCTGTATGTATACCTATATCCCCATATCCACTCTCTCTTGCGTATCCCTCCCACCCTACCTATCCCACCCCTCTAGATGGTCACAAAGCACAGAGCTGATCTCCCTGTGCTATGCGGCTGCTTCCCACTAGCTAGCTGTTTTACATCTGGTAGTGTATATAAGTCCATGCCACTCTCTCACTTCGTCCCAGCTTACCCTTCCCCCTCCCCATGTCCTCAAGTCCATTTTCTATGTCTGCATCTTTATTCCTGTCCTGCCCCTAGGTTCTTCAAAACCATTTTTTTTAGAGTCCATATATATGTGTTAGCATACGGTATTTGTTTTTCTCTTTCTGACTTCCTTCACTCTGTATGACAGTCTCTAGGTCCATCCACCTCATTACGAATAACTCAATTTCGTTTCTTTTTACAGATGAGTAATATTCCATTGTATATATGTGCCACATCTCCTTCATCCATTCATCTGTCGATGGACACTTAGGTTGCTTCCATGTCCTGGCTATTGTAAATAGAGCTTCTTTGCCCATTTTTGAATTGGGTTTTTGTCATTGTTGCTAAGTTGTAGGAGTTCTTTATATATTAGGTACTAATCCATTATCAGTAACATGATTGAAAATATCTCCTCTTGTTCAGTAAGTCATCTTTCATTTTCTTGATCATATACTTTGATGCATAAAATTTCTTACTTTTAATGAAATCTAACTTACCTATTTTCTTTGGGTGACTATGCTTTTGGTGCCATGTCCATGAAATTATCACGAAATTCAATGTAATGAGGATATTCTGTAATGTTTTCTTCTAAGAGCCTTAAACTTTTAACTCTTAAATTTAGGTCTTTTATGTATTTTGTTAATATCTGTACATGGTTTAAGATAGCGATCTAATTTTATTCTTTTGCATGTGGATATGCAGTTATCGAAAGTAGGGTTTGGAAGTTTTCAAGTATTATTGTAGAGCTCTTTCTCCCTTCCATTCTGTCAAATTTTATATCATAAATTTTGAGGATCCATGACTAGAAGCATAAATGTTCATAATTGTTACATCTTTTTGCTGTATTGAATCTTTTATTAATTTATAATATTCTTTATCTCTACTTTTTTAAATTAAAAGGCTAATTTTTTCTGATATTAACATGGTAAATCCAACTCTGTTTTGGTTACTACTTATCTTTTTCCATCCTTTCACTTTCATCTATTTTTAATGTAAGATTAGTTTTGGTTTTGTGTTATATACTATTTATTTTTTCAATTCATTTTTTTCTGTCCACACACTAGATGCATTGTATTTTAAATCACCATGGTTTCTAATTCAGAAGACTGACATTAAGAATAATTTCATTTCTTAAGAGTAATAATAATAATAGTTGCCATTTATTAGGCACATACTATGTTCCAGTCTCTTCCTCATTTACCACAGGATACCATTCTACTGTGTTTGATGTGTTCTTTCTTATGTATGAGCTCTTGTAAAAAAATAAAAAATGAAAATCATTATAAAAAAGAATAATTTCATTTCTTAACATAGAAATATTTACATGTTTAGTTTTAAAAATTCAAGGGATTCCAACTATAAAATACATTATATAAAATATTTTTATTTAAATTGAAGTTACCTGTAGATGAATTATGAGACTATTTTTAGAAATAATTGTTAGAAGAGATTGAGAGTAACAATATACTAACAGGTTGAAAGAACTGAAGATTAATCTGTATCAGTATATGATTTGTTTCTGTGTTTACATTTTCCTTCTTGAAAATTATTATTAAAGGCATTACTTTAATATTTCAGGATTAAATATTGTAGCTACACAGTTTTTCAAAAGTTTTGTGTTAAGGTTACATTTTGCTATATTGTCTATTAAGAAAGAAAATGAAGGGCTTCCCTGGTGGTGCAGTGGTTGAGAGTCCGCTTGCCGATGCAGGGGACACGGGTTCGTGCCCCGGTCCAGGAAGATCCCACATGCCGCTGAGCGGCTGGGCCCGTGAGCCATGGCCACTGAGCCTGTGCGTCCGGAGCCTTGGTCCGCAACGGAAGAGGCCACAACAGTGAGAGGCCCGCGTACAGAAAAAAAGAAAGAAAGAAAGAAAATGAAGACAACTTTCCTTTGAGTGTGCTGCTCAAACTCGATTTCATAAGTGACTTGTGGTTTGGCCTTACCTTTCATCGCTAAGAACTCTTCTGAAATCTAGTCTTATTCATTTATCTTTTCACCATTGGCTGATTTACATGTATTATTGACTCTGAGTTACTGAGAAACATGAAAAAACAATGTAAAAGAAATTAATGTGATTCACGTAATTATAGTGAAGATACACCTTGTACTAGACATCTCAAACATACTTTCTTTTTTAAATTAATTAATTAATTATTTTAATTTTTGGCTGGGTTGGGTATTCATTGCTGTGCATGGGGTTTCTCTAGTTGTAACGAGCGGGGGCTACTCTTCATTGCGGTGTGCAGGCTTCTCGTTGAGGTGGCTTCTCTTGCTGTGGAGCATGGGCTCTAGGCACGTGGACTTCAGTAGTTGTGGCACATGGGATCAGTAGTTGTGGCTCACGGGCTTAGTTGCTCTGCAGCATGTGGGATCTTCCTGGACCAGGGATCAAACTCGTGTCCCCTGCATTGGCAGGCAGATTCTTAACCACTGTGCCACCAGGGAAGCCCTAAAACATACTTAATGTGGGAAATACTGAAATGTTATTACACTACAATGAGGCGTCGTAATTTTCTCATTAACATTTTTCTTCCTTTTTAATCATATATAGCACCAAACACATTATAGGAAACCTTCCTAAAGTTACTTACACTGAATAACAACCACAGGTCATTGGACTATAGCTCTCTTTCAGAAGGCTGCTAAAAAGGTCTTTCTTTAATGGCAAACAGCTTTTACTAACTTCCTGGGGTTCCAGAAATACTAATCAGCAATTCTAGTCTGCAGCATATTTATTACACCCTGACATGCTGAAGACAGCCAGTTACAAATAGAGCTGCCTCTTGAAAAATGCTGCTCCAGTGTTTTATAATAAAGTGCACCAATTAGATGCATTCATTAGGACAAACTGCTTGTCTTTTCTCATATTAGAGCTTTTAAAAAAGCACAGTGTATTTCATAGTTCACCCTGCTCTGTATTATTATTAATTGAACATAGCACATTACAAAGTTTTAAGCCAATAACTATAAATACATAATGAATAATATTTCCCTGGAGACTGTCGGGTCTCTAAGAGTCTACTTGGTTTCATATTCTAAGATAAATAATACAGAAGTCTTTTTATTTTCTGAAGACTTCCCAGATATTTGGGGGATACCAATGCAATAAATAACAACATTGACTTATAATTTAAAGTTGTCATTTTGTTAAAAAATTGAGTCCTCTCCTAAAATATATTCTAATTTATCAGGAATAAAGAGTCATAACCTTATACATAATACTCTTATTTTTATATATTACCTACTTTACTTCCACGTATAAGGTAATAATTTTTCAATAACGTTCTGAGGTTCTGAGTTTCCAAAATGGAAAATGGAATCAAATGTTGAGTGTGGACAAGAATTCCTCTCAGGGTGGGCAGGGTACAGTATCATCATACAACACTGTGAATAGAATAGAGCAAGATTGATTGGGCTGCTTTTTCTGCTGGCAAGAACATTATTTCTCAGTGTCCTACTTATACATAAACACATGCACTAGCTGGCACTACTCAATTCCCCTCTACAAATGATATAATTTGCATGAGGACCCTGACCTGTTTTATAAGAATTTAGCCATCTCTTTGAATGCAGAATCACTAGAGATGAAAATATTCTTGGGCACTCACTTTTATCTATCCATAATTTGTACAGTTTATGTTCTTATTCATTACTGAAAAATGGAAACATTTAGCTCCCATAAAGTTTTTAGGTTGACTTCAAACTGGATGAAGAAAGAGAACAGAAAGCATGGTAGCTAATAAAAAAAAAAGTAATGATCTTACGTATTCTCCAGAACATGCCATCTAGGTGTTCTGAGTGGAAGTCTAATTATTTAAAATATTGTAATTATTTTTATTTATTTCACTCAAAGATAACTTTATTAGTTGCTGCCATTTGTTAATGCAGTACATTTCACAAATCCCAATGGCACCACCCATTATTATAAAAATGTATTTACAGTCACAGGTCTGCTCTAACATTTTGATTGTAAACAACAGTAAGAAATATCTTTGACATACACATGTAAAAATTATATAAATAATATTCAGGGTTGGTATTAAAGACATTTTATCACTGCCTATAGCATCAGAATGGATGCATTAACTCATAAGCGTGCCAAAAATAAACAATTTGTATGGCCACACTAGCTATTACTGGCTAGATAGTAACAAATGCATATACAAACACATAGAAATTTCATGCAATATACTTATCCTTAATATTTGAAATACACCATTTAATCCACTTTCTCCTATTTTAGTCTAATTTATTTCATGTTGAAATGTTAGGAACAAACCACTACATTAATTTCATGCTCCACTGAGTCTAGATATACAATATGGCAAACATTGCATTAGATGATACCACCGTAACATTAAAAAAACCTTCTCTTTTCCAAGGACAAGTGTTCTTTTGTTCTCTTATCATCATCCAAGCACAAAATAGTTAAATAATAGCCCACAAATATTTATTGGGTCCCATCTAGACACTATGCAAGTGATTTGCTATTGTAGTTATCTTTGTCAGTGAGATTAAAAAGATATGTTTTTCTGCATCTGTTTCGCTTTATGCTGTATACATTATTGCAATATTTAGCTGTACATACCAATAAAGAACTTTTCAAAATCATAAATTACTTTAGGCTCCAGAGTCTTATTTTAAGTAATTTGGCATTTTCATGTGTGATTAAGTGTAATTCTAAAAGGTAAAATTCAAGACCTTTTCAGTCTTTAAATATATCAAATATTACATGCATTTCAAATTTCTTTAGCTAAATCTACATATTGAAAGATACTAGCAGCATTAACTGAGTGATAATGACCTTCTTGATAATTGTTTTTCTTATTATAGTATAAAATTTAATGTGACATTCTAAATTCTATAGATCCAGAGATTTTATTTTCAACATCTATGCTGAAGTTTCTAACATAATGCTGTGATGATTTTTTAAAGTTTATTGATTTAGAAGACAAATATTTCTTCTTCTTTATGGTGTCAAGTGGAGTTAACATATGCACATAATTATGATGAAAAAATAACATAATAGTGACTAATGAGCCATTATATATTTTTATATTTGAACATATTGTAGAGAAACATTGCAAGTAAAACCAAGACATAATTGCTGTCACTTTGAATAATACTGTCCCAAACAGAGAGCCAAATAGCATCTCAATGTCCTCGTATTTCTAGATATCTTTAGCTTTGCTGTTAGTGATGTAAAGCCTTCATCTGGACGCTCACCAACAACCCCAGTTCAATTTTATGTTATTCTTATATAGTTTCTTGATAGCATTTGTTACACTATTAATTAAACTTGTTTTGTCATTATTCTTCAGATGCATGTGTTTCTTTACCACCGATGTGCAAATATCCGACTAAAGACTACGTATGAAATGCTAAAAAATGTAAAGCCACTAGAGATGCTGTAGATCAGGATAAATATTTTAGTTTTTCAAAGGATTTACAATGTATCTCATGTGTTAAAGTAGTAAAGAAATTATTTTCATCTGATACCCAAACAGAACCCAGAGGATACATTAACTGTAGCCCCACTTGTCTAAGGGAAGCCTTGATCGTGAGCACACCTAATAGAATGGCAGCTGGACACTGGGGGTAAAGAGGATGAACCCCCATGGAGTCAGGGTGGAAAAGAAAGTGAAAGTAGTTCTTGACTAAGCAGAAAACACATGGCATAAAATAAGAGAGCAAGACCTTCTGATAAAGGTTGGATCCCTACATATTTTGCAGGGACAAAAACAGAATATGAATATTTCCTATTAACATCAAAGAAGGTTTTAATACTGGGAAGTGACAGCACAGAGCAGAAAAACAGGGAAATTCATAATAGCATGAAGAAGCTATGGGTAAATACATAAAAGAAATATGGAATAGTTAGAATTGAAGCAATTCACTTAGCTGTAGGGATGCTGTAATGAGGAGAAATTGGAAATTTATTTCATAAGAATTGTGTATCATGAATAATTTATCTTATACAAATGTGCTTAACTTGACTGACAGTAAATTGGAAATAATCCTCATGCTTTGGTGAGGGTTCAGTAATGTGCTACAAATCCTGTTGACATCTTAATACTGTGAGGCTTCCTCAGTTAAAGCTTCCCTTCGCTGTTCCAAATAGATGGATCTCCAGAGCTGTTTTATCCTGTTTCACTGCTACAATTTCACTTCAGATTCTGATGCCCAGAGATAGCAGACTAGGTAAAAGGCACTGCTGTCTGTAGAATTTTTACAGTCATATAAAAGATTTACATAGGATAAGGGCAAATAAAAATAATATATGTAAATCATTTGAACCAATGACACAGCTGCCTCAATGACATACTTAAAGGGCAGTTGGTTTGAAAGGGTCTTTATTATTTATAATTCTGAAAATATACCTCATTCAAGTTTGTTTCTGTCTACATTTGGTATGGGTTAAATGCAACACTCGTGAAATACAAAGTAAGGATAACGGTGATGAGACAAATAAGTTTAATATTTGATAAAAATCCCTTCTCTCCACCTCAAACCCCAGGCTTTAGTAAAATTCCTCAGTATTGTTCATCTTGTTTATTCATAATAATATCCTTGTCTATATAGTCTGTCTCCCTGAATAATCTTCTTCACTATTATTCTTTCTCTAAAATACAAACTAAAACTCAAACTGGATCATGGTTTCATCTCGTGATTACTATGTATACATTACTTTGTGATTCCCTATAGATTGAAGTGATACCCGTGGCTTGATGAATGGTTTCAGGTATTTTAGTATCTCATCTATAAAATGGCCACAGCCTGCTCCTTGGCCATGCTTAACTGTGGAACATTTTCCAAATATCCCACATTCAGTCATGCCTACGTGCCTTTGCATGTATCTTGAATTTTCCTGAAGTCCATTTTCCTCATTTTCTTCTTAAGAAGTGGTTTCCCTCCTTCAGTCCAATTTCTATGTGAAACTGTCTCTTATTATTGTATAGTAATTATCGATAACATTTGTTTTCATTCAGTAGATTATTCAAGAATGTGTTCAATTCATTTTTATGTTCTTATGTATAACAAAACATTCAATAATGTTTGATTCTACATTACGAACTGACGAAATTCTCATCACCTGCTCTTCTGGAAATCTTTAACATTTTAATTTTGTTCAGAAATGCAAGATGTATGCATGCCAGCAATCAGTGTTTCTCCCAAACATTCAAACAAACCAATAAATAAAAAACAGAGGCTCTGACTTGTCTACACATTAAGGGCACAATTAGTTTTCCTGTGTTATTTGGAACTTTCTTTCTTACCTCTCTAACTTTAAATATATATGCAGCTTCAAATATTTATTTCAAAGTCTTCTGGAAATAATGGGTAGCTTTACATTAATTTGTTTACTGCATCAGCAAGCTGTTTGAAGTTGATGCCGTCAGTATCCACTATATCAAATTTGAGCTGATTTTTTAATTGATCATTAACCAATTGCAAGATAACCTCAGGTCTTAAAATTTTACTCAGATTCATAAAAGTTATTTAGTTCATAAAAAGAAGCATATTGCTATTTGTAGTGAGGTGGATGGACTTAGAGTCTGCCATACAGAGTGAAGTAAGTCGGAAAGAGAAAAAAATGCTGTATGCTAACACATATATATGGAAAAAAAAAAAATGGTCCTGAAGAACCTAGGGGCAAGACGGGAATAAAGACACAGACCTACTAGAGAATGGACTTGAGGACACGGGGAGGGGGAAGGGTAAGCTGGGACGAAGTGAGAGAGTGGCATGGACATATATACACTACCAAACGTAAAATAGATAGCTAGTGGGAAGCAGCCGCATAGCACAGGGAGATCAGCTCAGTGCTTTGTGACCACCTAGAGGAGTGGGATAGGGAGAGTGGGAGGGAGGGAGATGCAAGAGGGAAGAGATATGGGGACATATGTATAACTGATTCACTTTGTTATACAGCAGAAACTAACACACGATTGTAAAGCAATTATACTCCAATAACAAATCCTTTCAATATGCATGCCAATCAATTTGTTAACTCAGCACGTTTTCAATCGGTAATTATGAGACTAGTCTCTTAACAATAGGAGAATAATGATAAGCCACTCAGAGTGTATTGTTTAAAAAATAATCAGCTCCCCAAAAAGTTATGCTTCTACTCCATGAGCATATATTTTACACAAACACATTAAGCTCATATATTACAAAGTAGAGTTATAAACCATATTTGTTTCATATATGGCAACATTTGGACTTGGAAATTTTTATAAACTGATATATTTATCTTTTGTTGTAAAAGTGCATTATCACTTATTTTACTTTTTGTTAACTTTTCCTTGCCAGTATTTCTACATCCTACAATATTAAAAAATAGTAACTAAATAAAATTTCTTATTTTAAAATTACATATATAATGTCATATATAAATATTATAAAAATTAAAGTAGAATATGTATATTTTAAGATTACATATGCAAATAATTCTACATAGAGAAAACTGCCTTGAACATTTAATTTATGAATTGTTTAATGGCAAAAGTACTTATTCACATTGAAGTGTCAATCTTTATAAGTAGCCTCTTTTTTGTCTTATTTTTTCTCTAATTTGATAATGAATTTCTCTTTAAACTAAAAAATCATCCTTTCAACTCCAAATTCTTCACAATATACTTATGTACCATTCTATAATATACATATATATTATATATCATACCAAGCCACACTTTATCTCTTAGTTGTCTGGTGGATGTTTGTGACTTTCATTTAGAGAGGAAAATACAAGAAGAAGAGCAGGATAGGACCAGCTATAAAAATTACTATTTCTGTTTTATAAATATTGATCTTAACCTGCCTATGGATAGTTAAATGGATAGTTCTCCAGAGAAATGTTATATATGTGTCAGCATCTTTGTAGCTCAGGAATTTTTTTTTTTTTTTT
>NW_020173215.1:10826856-10857479 GCF_003031525.2 Neophocaena asiaeorientalis asiaeorientalis
AAAAAAAAAAAATGGTCCTGAAGAACCTAGGGGCAAGACGGGAATAAAGACACAGACCTACTAGAGAATGGACTTGAGGACACGGGGAGGGGGAAGGGTAAGCTGGGACGAAGTGAGA
Source organism: Neophocaena asiaeorientalis asiaeorientalis (assembly GCF_003031525.2). Classification (NCBI taxonomy): domain Eukaryota; kingdom Metazoa; phylum Chordata; class Mammalia; order Artiodactyla; family Phocoenidae; genus Neophocaena; species Neophocaena asiaeorientalis. The sequence goes on from NW_020173215.1 coordinate 10,826,975, forward strand.
GAGTGGCATGGACATATATACACTACCAAACGTAAAATAGATAGCTAGTGGGAAGCAGCCGCATAGCACAGGGAGATCAGCTCAGTGCTTTGTGACCACCTAGAGGAGTGGGATAGGGAGAGTGGGAGGGAGGGAGATGCAAGAGGGAAGAGATATGGGGACATATGTATAACTGATTCACTTTGTTATACAGCAGAAACTAACACACGATTGTAAAGCAATTATACTCCAATAACAAATCCTTTCAATATGCATGCCAATCAATTTGTTAACTCAGCACGTTTTCAATCGGTAATTATGAGACTAGTCTCTTAACAATAGGAGAATAATGATAAGCCACTCAGAGTGTATTGTTTAAAAAATAATCAGCTCCCCAAAAAGTTATGCTTCTACTCCATGAGCATATATTTTACACAAACACATTAAGCTCATATATTACAAAGTAGAGTTATAAACCATATTTGTTTCATATATGGCAACATTTGGACTTGGAAATTTTTATAAACTGATATATTTATCTTTTGTTGTAAAAGTGCATTATCACTTATTTTACTTTTTGTTAACTTTTCCTTGCCAGTATTTCTACATCCTACAATATTAAAAAATAGTAACTAAATAAAATTTCTTATTTTAAAATTACATATATAATGTCATATATAAATATTATAAAAATTAAAGTAGAATATGTATATTTTAAGATTACATATGCAAATAATTCTACATAGAGAAAACTGCCTTGAACATTTAATTTATGAATTGTTTAATGGCAAAAGTACTTATTCACATTGAAGTGTCAATCTTTATAAGTAGCCTCTTTTTTGTCTTATTTTTTCTCTAATTTGATAATGAATTTCTCTTTAAACTAAAAAATCATCCTTTCAACTCCAAATTCTTCACAATATACTTATGTACCATTCTATAATATACATATATATTATATATCATACCAAGCCACACTTTATCTCTTAGTTGTCTGGTGGATGTTTGTGACTTTCATTTAGAGAGGAAAATACAAGAAGAAGAGCAGGATAGGACCAGTTATAAAAATTACTATTTCTGTTTTATAAATATTGATCTTAACCTGCCTATGGATAGTTAAATGGATAGTTCTCCAGAGAAATGTTATATATGTGTCAGCATCTTTGTAGCTCAGGAATTTTTTTTTTTTTTTTGGTTTGGTGACAGATTGGAGCACATTTAAAAGCTTATGAGAATAAGTCCCAGAGAGCCTGAGACTGAAGATACAAGGAAGACAAGAAATGAACGACAAAGTGAGGTTCTTGAGAAGGAAGCAAAGATAGAAATCAGAACCTCGCTAGAAGGAATCAACCTGGAAAGCAAGAAAAGGCTAATTTACATTGTAAAAGAGGAATGAATGTGTTGGTGCAAGTAGGTTTTTTGGTTCAGAGGTACAATTTGAAGGGATTCCTATGGTGTTGCTTATCATTCCTTTTTGGAGTAAAAAATGAGATTATTTTCTTAGAGTAGAATTTTAGGTGAATATAGATGATGTTTTGAAATAATCATAATAAAGGGAGGGAGGGAGGACAGAAAGAGAGAGAAAGGGAGAGAGAAAGAAAGAAAGAGAGACAAAAAGGGAAGAAGGGAGGAGAGAGAGAGAGGAGAAGGGAGGGCAGCTGGAAGAACGAAAGAAAGAAAGGAAAGAAAGGGTAAGGAAAACAAAGATGAAGCTGGAGCATTGTTGAGGGTCTACTTGAATCCGGTGATCATGAGTTTAAAACGGAGCCAATCTGCATAGTCAAGTGTTCTCTAACAAGGTTGACTTGGCTTCCACAAATGAGTATTTTATTCAAGGCTGTGATTTTTCTAGACAAATATGTTGTATACACAATGTGACAAGTTAATTGGGTTCATCATATTTGAAGTGATAACCTATGAATTAGTTGCAGATAAAAGAAAAACATGGAGTACAGAGAGACTGAGAAAATAAAGTGGAAGAGACAAGAGAGAGTAGACATCCCCAAGTAGTCAAAGAGATGTTAAATTCATTTTTTAAAATTGATAAGATGTGTAAACTCCTGAATCCAGGATGCTACAGTAAGTATGCTTCCTGATTTATACAGTTCAGCTATGTAAAACTCACATGCCAAGTTTGAAACATTAAGATAAATTGTCCTACTCTGAGTAATGTAATTAATATGTGTCTAGCTTTGTGGTTGTAAGAACCAGGGACAAGCAACTGCCACTTATATAGCTCTTCCTGATGAGAAGGGACAGTAAGTATATAAGCACATAGCTTCAGAATTTATAGCTGCATATGTTTCCTTCATTGAATGTTTTATTATGTTCATTTTTTACTTCAGTTGAAAGGTTCAGTTTTTAAGCATCAACACATCATGTTTCCACTCTAATTCTGTTAACAAAATATTCAATAGCAGTAAACTTTGTTTTAACTTTCTATCTGGAGGAAGACATGGTAATAGTGTCACTGTGTACAGTCACTGATAGCACTTGTTCTTGTGTGTGTGTGTGTGTGTATGTGTGTGTGTGTGTGTGTAAAGTTTTCCTCTCAATTATTTCTTATAAGCTCTGTTACTGTGAAGACATTAAGAAAGAAATTATTTTAAAGTTGATATTTGGAACTTTTGTGAAATGTAGTTGCCTAAAGTAATTTTTACTTCATCTATCTCCCTTAAAACCCACAAAGAATGAAAGAAAACAACACAATATTTAAAAGACAAGTGTTCCATGAAACAAAGAAACAACTAAAGAAACTAAGCTATAGAGAGTGTTCTTGTCAAATTCTGTAGTAGTTGCACTAAAGTAGAAAAAGATATGTCAGAAAAATTAAAAACTAATATAACCCAGAACAAAATGCACACTTTTCTAGAAATCATTATTAGTCTTGAAAATCCCATCTAGAATTCTGTTGATTAGAATAGTATGTGTTAGGACTTCCCTGGTGGTGCAGTGGTTAAGAATCTGCCTTCCAATGTGGGGGACATGGGTTCGAGCCCTGGTCTGGGAAGATCCTACATGCTGCAGAGCAACTAAGCCCATGTGCCACAACTACTGAGACTGTGTGCCACAGCTACTGAAGCCTGCATGCCTAGAGCCCGTCCTCTGCAACAAGAGAAGCCACCACAATGAGAACCCGTGCACCGCAACGAAGACTAGACCTTACTCACAGCAACTAGAGAAAGCCCGCACGCAGCAATAAAGACCCAACGCAGCCAAAAATAAATAAATAAAATAAATTTATTTAAGAAAAAAGAATAGTATGTCTTAGAATCCTGATCAAATCATGAAATGAAACATTTCCCCATGGAGAAGACAGAATGGTGCCAAGGTAAACATTTTGCTTAAATTAAACTTCTATTTTCAATTTAGCAACCTAGCCAGATGTTTCTAAAAATGGAAGGCAAGCAGAGACATCCAGGAAACACAAAGTGCCCTTGTGATTTTAATGGCTTTACTTTCTGCAGCACCAGTCTTTGAAACACTAACCTTTGAAAGCACTATCTCTAAGAAAAAAACAGATTTCATGGAAGAATATTTAAAACAACAAACATGAAACTTATGTGGACATTTTCAGGTCTCTACCTCTCTGCTTTATCTCTCCGCAATAAAATTTTTCAGTAAATTGATGAATATATTTAAAAATAAGTCATATTCTCCAAGACACAATTACACATGATATAAAAAAGATAAAGAATTTATAGCAGAGAAGGATTATTCAGACATAATTCCAATTAATAACTCAACAAAATTATGGACAGCATGGTATTACTAAGCAAAACAAAATTGAAAAAATACATCAACAACTCAATGATGAAACAATTTTTTAAAAAAATTAAAAAGTTGACAACCTATAAAAGAGAAGAATAAAAAGAGTTTAGAGATTACTATAACATTAAAAGTCAAAAAATTACAAGTGAGAACATTTGAAATACCTATTGAAAGCCATACCAAATGTTGGGGAAAAGCCAAAAATATAAATATAAGTAAGTATTAAATTGCAGAATTGGAAGACAAACAGAAAAGTTCCAATGTGCACAAAAATAATGGTCCCAAATAAGAGAACAGAAAAACTGCAAAAAAAGAAGAATATCAGAGAAACAATCACTTAAAAATATGAATATTACAATACAAAGGTCTGTCTTCTACCTAAACAAATGTGGGCAAAGCAATATTAAAATAAACTCATTAGTTACTCAAGTTTAATATAGAAGACAGAAAAATCAGATTACTACAAAGGGGAAGAGAAGGAGTGTTATTAGCCTGATCTCATATTTCTCCACAGTAAGAGTAAATAGTTCCAGAATTCAGATGAGAAGCATTTATAATTATGAAGGAAATAAATAAGGCCCCATGACTTTTACCTTAATCCAAGTTTTGCTTCAATATAAAGAGAGTATGCAAAATTAAAAGGATTCAATTTATAAATATTTATCTAGGGTTTTTGCATGTAACCATAATTGAAATTGTCCCCAAACTGTCTTTAACTTTGAGAAATACCTTTGAGAAATAAAGCTTATACTCTGAAAATGTAAATAGAAATAACACATTCGATAGTTTTTTCTCAGTATTTAGAAATATGCATATAACCTAAATCACAAGAATTCCTTTCCTGGGTGTAAATCATAGAGAAACTCTTGTGAAAGTGAATAATTTTACCTGTTGAAGAATATTTATTGCATTGTTTCTGAAAGAGGAGAATATTCAAATGACTAAATGATCAATCATGTTAAAATGATAAAACTAAGACTGTCAATAACATATGTAAAGCACAGTGAACTCTACTCAGTGCTCTGTGGTGATCTAAATGAGAAGGAAATCCAAAAAAGAGGGGATATATATATATATGTATAGCTGATTCACTTTGCTGTACAGTACAATCTAACAAAATATTGTAAAGCAACTATACTCCAATAAAAATAAATAAATAAAATTATAAAAATAACATATGTAAATTTCCAAAGAATATGAATGGGAAAAAAGTTTTAGCATATTAACACCATAATAAAAATTAAAATATTACAAAAAATGTTAACAAATTAAAAGCCAAGTTAACAAGTAAATGGGATAATCTCAGTTCAGAGAAGATAGTAAGTTGCATTATTTTGCATAATCATATAATTTTGCATAATGCAGTACTTTAAATATTATTTAAATCTCATTCTCTCATGAAAAATACATGTATTACTGTAAGCCCTTCCATATATATATGTATATATATTTATAACTACATATAATAAATATGTAGAACACTCAATTGTCTAAGCTTAAAAATATATGGCCTGCAATATACTATAGCTGTATTTTGCCATGATTAGTTTTGCTGGTAAAATAATCTCTACTTTAGAGATTTATAATTTTTTAATGGAATTATGTTGCTTCAGAATAAATCTAAATCTATCTGTATCAATTGAGATAACATATTAGGAAAACGTGTAGGGACTAAATATACAATGACATATAAAAGAAGATATTAAAAGAAATTCTACAAATAATAACTACAGACACTGATGGAAAAAAGTTTTTTAATTGCGTTTCACATTAATGTTGATATAGCAATATTCAAATACAAAAACTAATGTCCCCTAAATTTTATTAATCATTTAGCAAATCACAAGAATAATGTAATTTCTTTTAAGTAAGAGATTGTGTCTATACTTTCTTTTTTAACTGTACTCTTCTGTACTAAGTGTGTATTTGTTGTTAGTGATTGGAATCAGTATTAGTACCGTTAGTATTCACATATAAATACAACAAAACACTTACATGTTTAAATATTAAGTAGTTTTTAAAAGATGGTTTTGAATAAACAAGCAACATTTGGCAATTAAAATTTGATTTAATAACATTTAAGGCACTCATATAAACAAGTCATCTCTTATATTACTATGTTCTGTAACATAAAAAAATATAGCTATAATTTTGGAAGTTAAACTTTATGGTTAATGATAGGGAACTCATCATTGATGATAAAAGTTCAACAAAACAAAAAATGTTTTGCTTGTCAATGTCCAAAAAATTACTAATTGCTTTTACCTTACATGTGATCTTATTTGTTCAAATCTATAAACCTGTCTTATAATGTAAATGCAAGCAAATATCAATTTAATGTTAAAAGTGTTGATTGTGAATATGTTAATGAAATGCCTTTATTAATAGATAAAAATAGTGCTATGCTAAGAAAATACTAATGTATAGGCTGTGAATAGTGGACCAATAACTGGCAAAGTTAATCCTAAAATTAGATAACTGAAACGTAAAAGTAGCTCAAAATCATATGTTGCTTTGTTTCTGAAATTTTTTAAATTATCCAAATTTTTATTTATTTCAACGACTCACTAAAAAAATTCTATGATTAGAGAAACAAAAATTTTGTTGCTCTTTCTTCTCTAGTTTTTTCATGACTACTGGGAATTTTTTTCATGAGATAACCAATTGAGTTTTACATCTGTGTTCACATAGTATACCTAGAATTATATTTTTAAAATAAATATTGGTTTCAGATAAATAAAGCATCATTATTAGTGAGAAAATCTAGACTAGAATCTATAACTAAATTAATATCATACATGCTATGGGATAAACAGAATTCCACTTTCAGAAGCTCTGAAGTACCAACTAAGAGTAATGGAAATAATAATTCTGTCAGGACATGAAAATAGGCCACATTGACATATAAGAAATATATTTGAAATGTACTGTGATGGGCTGTCAAATCAGGCTTTTCAGTCAGACATATAGACATTTCCTTCTCTCACTTTCCCTCTACCTTCTCATCTATCAAGCACAATCCTTGGTCTCACTTTCTACCTAAAGACTTTCTTGACAACTTTGAATTCCATTATTTTTTCTCTTCTCTGTTCATTATTTTATTTCTCAATTTTTTGGTGTATGTTCATGCAAGAGATACATGTTTATTAAATTTCCTCAGAAATAAATAATAATAAAGAAGGACAAGGTAGGTTAGGACACTTTTAGCTACAAATATCAAGAATCTACTAAAAAATGGTTTAAAAATAAGTAGACTGTATTAGTTCATATAGAGGAAGGCAGGGTGATTACAGGGCTCTTTAATTCAAAGATATTATCAAGGATCCAAATGTGTTTGTTATTCTCTTCTACTCTGTTGGCCCGTTGGCTAGAACCTCTCATTCATTCTAACAGCTGCAAGAATTCCAGGTGTCTTTAAGCCTTTTAAGTCTTTTTACATGGTAAAACCTTTTTCCTCTAACACCTGTAACTTGCAGGAAAACTGTTGGTTCGGAGTAATCAGTATTCTCTTCTGGATATTTGGAAAACACCAACCAAAAAACTCTGAAGTATAAACTAAATAAAACACATTGGCAAATGAATAAATTGTATTACTGACTTTTATCTTTTGCTTTGCTTTCCATTCCAAAGTTGAGCGAAAAGTTTCTAAGAGGAAGAAGTGGATTTGACAGATAAACACCCATTTTAACTGCTAACATATATTGGACTAGCCTCATTCAAAAAGACTGATTTATTTGCAATCTGAGACTTAAACCTTTCAAGCGTCCTAATATCTAAACATCAACATCAATAACTAAATAGTCAATTGTTAATAACATGTGACTACTGCCAGGGTAAGCAGTCTAGAGTTGCTAGTCTTTCATTTCTCAAAACAAGATTTCTTGATCCTTCTTAGCTTTGCTCTTAAAGCCACTGGACAAAAGTACTCTTACGAAGGCTTTTAGGAATACCAGTTGCTAACCTTGCCCACGTTTTTCTCAGATCTCTATCCACTGTTCATATCAAACTTTCGTTTCTTGATGATTGTTGATCTTATTTAATGATTAAACTTAAAAAACTCCATAAGCAATTTGAATGACCAATAGACTTAAGGTTTCTGATTGGTCATCAATGTTTTTACTGTATATTAAATACAATAGATTTCTAGTTGGTGAAATTGAAAGGAGAGATGTCTATTAAAATGGTTCCGGGCTTCCCTGGTGGTGCAGTGGTTGAGAATCTGCCTGCTAATGCAGGGGACACGGGTTCAAGCCCCAGTCTGGGAAGATCCCATATGCCGCTGAGCAACTGGGCCCGTGAGCCACAACTACCGAGCCTGCACATCTGGAACCTGTGCTCTGCAACAAGAGAGGCCGCGATAGTGAGAGGCCTGTGGCCTGTGCGCCACGATGAAGAGTGACCCCCGCTTGCCACAACTAGAGAAAGCCCTCGCACAGAAGCGAAGACCCAACACAGCAAAAATAAATTAATTAATTAATAAACTCCTACCCCCAACATCTAAAAAAATAAAAAATAAAATAAAATATAAAAAATAAAGAGGTGAGTCTCTTTAAAAAAAAAAAATTGTAAATGACTTCCACCCCTCTGCTTTCGCCCTTGTTATTATATTAAAAGTGATTCTGTAGCCAATAGGCCACACTGAAAGAACATATTATCCCCTGAAGTAGATTGAGGGCATTATTTTGCATCTAATTATTTTATGTCATCCTTTGCTACCTCACTGAAGATTGTGAACTGTTTGAGGCCAGGCCTCAGACAATTTTAAAATTCTGGTATTTGTTTTAGTAAGATCCTCTCTAACACAAAATAAGCACTTATTTAGTCTCATTAAGCTTTCTTTCAAATAATTAAAATAGTTATAATAAGAAGTATTTTTGATGGCAAGAGATAATATACCATGCCAATTGCCATTTAAATAAGATGCTGGCATTCACATACAATTTTCAATATGTTTAGAATAGAATATCCTTACAAAATATTGCTTCCAATGTTACACTTCAATCTACACTTATCTGTTGATATTTTAGGATAAACAATTAGAAGATGCTAAATATCAACATATTCTTGAAGGGTATTGTAGTATTTTTTTGTGAAAGTGATTGTAAAAATAGAGTAAATAATCAGCTCTGTTTTGTAATTGAGACTTTGGATAATATACCCTGGAATGATTTATAGGAATTATTTATGCAAAGTGTTCTTTTCAGCAAACATTTTGTTGATTGTCCAAAACTAACATTCTCTTGAAACAATTTTTAAATGAAATTAGATTCTCCATTCAGATACTGGTTGAACAGGTTTTGGTCCAGGCAATCACTCAGTTTGGAAATTTTACAAAATTAATTGGATCAGTCTTCATATTGTGTGAATTGCTCTGAACACAAAGAGCAGACATTTACCACATTAGAATTAAAAAAGAAAAAAAAAAAGAGCATCTCCTGACATTCAGAAGATGGCCTGGCATTCACATCTAGGCTATGTTATTTTCCCATTAGATATAAACAATCTCACAGAGCAGCAGCCTAAGACAAGGTTATTCTGAAACCATGATAAAATGAGACAAAGAGAAGCCATAATTTTGTCTATGCACAGACAAAATCAAGATTATTGTAAAACCCCCAAAATACAAAGCACCTCCCCCACTTTCTAGGCAAAATAAATGAATATTCCTTGACTAATTACAGTGTAATTCTTGTCTTAGTCTCTACTTTCTGTAGATAAATTTTATTGAGATAGACAACTACAGAATTGCCTCTGCTTCCTGACAGCATCCAGTCTAGAGGAAACACTTGCTTCCTTACATCCTCCCTCAAATAACCCAGCCGAAGCCTCAAATCATTTAATAGGTCCTTTCTAATACCTTCTTAAGGAGGTAAGAAGAATGGTTCACCATTATCTGTGTCTCCCTTGCTGCAATGAGTGATAAATTGAATTTATTTAACTATAGATGTGTTTTTGTTGATCTTTGGCTTAAGTATATTAAGGGAAAGTGACAATATTTATGGTAATGTTGCAAAGAGAAAACAGCCATGGTCATCAAATATCTAAATTATGCTTGCTTTCTTATTTCAAATTCTCTTATGCCTGAAAACAAACAAACACACACATGCAGAAAACTATCTTTAACATTCAAACTCAGAGGAAAACAGAAGAAAATGATATGAATTTACCATCATTATGAGAAATTACAACTTGAGTAAGAAATAATGAGAGGAATCGTGTGAATAGAGAAAGAGATTTTTGAATTTGAAAAGTAAAATTAATGGTGTTTTTTTAGTTGTTTTTTCTTCCAAGAACTTGATGTGTGGGTGTGGTAGGATGAAAAATGGCCTCCCAGTATGTCCAATTTCTAATCCTTGAAATCTGTGAATGTGTTACATTATATTTTACTAGAGATTTTGCAGATATAATTAAGGTTATGGACCTTAAAACAAGGAGATTATCCTGGATTATCTGAGTGATCCCAATTTAATCACATGAGCTTTTCAAAGCAGAGCATTTTCTCTGGCTGGAGGCCAGGGGTGTAGCAGAAGGAGAGGGAGGAAGTATTGGAAGGAGAGAGAGACTTAACTTACAGTTCCTGGACAGAGGCTACTTGGAAAGCTCCAGAAGAAACCTCTAGGAACAAAGACTGCCCTTAAACTGACAGCTAGCATCATAGTGGGGACCTCAGTCCTACAACCACAAGGAGGAACTAAACCCAGCCCACAACTTGAATGATCTTAGAAGTGGGTACAGAGCCTCATGAAAGAAATGCAACCTTGCTGACACCTTGATTTCAGCTTTATGAAACTCTAAGCAGAGGACACAGTAGTGTGAAGCTATATCTGGACTCTTACCTATAGAACTATGAGATAATAAATGGGTGTTGCATCCAACTGCTAAATTTGGAATAATTTGTTATTGCAGCAATAGAAAATGAAAAATTCTGCTTGAAGTTCATGGTTAAGGAAAAGATTTTGCTCTGCACCCTTTTGGGAATAATCCTTTTAGCAAGGGTGATTCTCTAGATCAACATCTAGTTTTGCTTCATATACCTCTTTTCTTTTCTCTAGAATCTATAATTCACTTTTATAAATTAAAAAAATATTACAGTGTATTTTTATTTAGGGAATGGGAGGTAAGGAAGGCATGTGAGACCTGCCTCGAGGAAGTATCTAGGCAACATAAAAGTGTGGTAAAAGAATAGAACGTGCAAGAAATTTATCCAGGTATAAATTAATCTAGTGTATGAATGCAGATATAAATTTTATTACACTAAAGCACTGAGCACAAGAGAGAAAAATCCCAGAATTTTTGTAATAAGTTGATGAGGAGATGAATGGATTCTGAGAAAGCTATCAAGCATTTGAACATGATGAAGGTAAGAAACTAGGAATAAAGTACTGAATCTTGGTATGTGTGGTTAGAAAGTTATCAAATCTTCAAAGGAATGAATTCATTTTGAAACAGATAACTCTTAAACAAGATGCATGTAATTATTTATGAGTATTAACAAACAAATTAAAAAGACCCAGTCAGCCATAGCTTCCTATTTATTAGGGAATCATACAACTACTTCATAAACAGAAAATGTTTCTAATTTGACTTGGCAAGATTTAGCTTTCATCATTTTCTTAAGGATGGCTTTTGAATTTAGTGTGTTTTCTCACGTTCTATATATGGCAAAATTAAAAAATACTCTGTTTTTCATTAATGATATTAGAATTTGTTTAGTTTCTAATACAAGATTGTAGTCCTTAAGTCTATCTCCAAATTATTTTGAAAATTTCCTAAAATGAGTAAATTCAGCTTATAGTATTTTGAATCATTTAGAGATTTCATTTAACTATAGGTGTACGAAACACCTGACTAGAATGGTTTAATCAATAGTAGATTTTATTTTTCATCTACCATGTCTGAAAGTAGGTGATCCAAGTCTGTTGCAATGACTCCACAATTTCTTAAATGTCCCTGTCACATACTATCATTCAGTTACGGTACCTTTAGTAGGTGTGCTCATGATTGTGAAATGTTCACAAAGATACCTCAATATTTCCGTCATTTTTTTGTGTGTGCTACACAGGAAGATGACGAAACAACAAATCAGATGTAGTGAAAAAGCAAAACTTTCCCAGCCAGCTCCAGAAAACTTTTTGTCTAGTTAGTTGGCATTTTGTTACGTGGATAACACTTGTTGCAAGAAATTTAGGAAAGTGCAACGACTAATCTGAGCATATAACCACATTAAAAAGAGAGAGCAAGCTATGCTTGGTGAGGAAGAACTAAAAAATGGATTTGGGATTGTATAAGCCATGTATAATGAGGCTTAATAACCTCTATTAAAGAGATTCATGTTGCTATCTTTAATATCTAATTCCATACCACAATTATGCATCATTTTTGCATAGATACTAATTATAATGTCATAAGGTAAATATGCAAATACTTTGATACTGTCTAAGAAGTATAACTTTTAGTGGTGGTTATAACCAGCTACATATTTGTCATCTATTTAAACGTATTTTAAAATATAAACTAGATCCTAGCACTCAAGCTTCGGACACAAGGGAGTTAATGCCTGGTAAGTAAGTAAATAGATATTAAGTAACTACTTAAAATATAAGTGTTATATTGTTTTAGAGTGGAGTTCTGTCCACAGCAGTGGGTCAATAATCCAAGGAAAAAAAGTAGGAAATGCTTCTGGTGAAACACTCAAATCCATTTTTTCCCCAGGGAGGCAGTATTGCTAATGTAAGAGTATGGCATCAAAAAGGCTTGGTGGTTTGGTATTTCTAGAAAATTCAATGCATTGGAAAGGGAAGGTAAGGGAGAGGGAAATTAGACATTGAAGAAGGCTGATGGTATTTGTAAGGTGGAATGTTGAGTTAACTTATGAATTTTTTTATATTAAGTAAGACTTACTTTTAAGTGTTTGGATTTATAGGATTGGAACGGAACAGGGAATGTTGGCTGAAGATATTCAACAGAGAATCAGCATAGGTAGACATGGTGGAAAAGCAACTTTTTATAAGTAAAAAGACAAGAAGAAGTTAAATCTATACAGAATAGCCACTAAAGGAATCTGAGAATGAGTCAGTTAATAATAACAGCCACAACCAAAACAACTAACATTTATTGAGTGCTAATTAAATAACTGGCTTTTTGTTAAGCACATTACATCATTTAACAATAATTAAAATGATTTTAATACATATAATTTTAGTGTGGATGAACAAGAAGTTCATCAAGAATGATGCTTGATGGTGTCCAATATATGAGTGGATTTTAAGAGTGTAAAATATTCAACAATGCCAAAAATGAAGCAAGAACAAAGGAGAAGAAAAATAAAATGTGCTCTTTTTTTTTTTTTACTATATTTCTTCACATTTAAGCTGAAAAAATGTTTCTGTAAAACTGCATGACATTCAATGTTTTGAAATTTTGAAAAAGTAAGCAATACTTTTTATTTATTGTTCCATTTTATTTCTCTATTTAATGCCCACATTAGTAAGGCTAAGAGAGACATTTCTGAAATTCCCAGTGTTTAATGAGTACCAAATAATGTCATATATCCAGTTCATCCACAGTTCTTTTTTTCTTAGAGTAAGTATGGGTTTTTAAACTATTGGATTGAGAACTGCAAAAAACACTTGGCACATAAGAATAGGTCCAAACTCCTGCATTAAGAGACTTGACCAGCCCTAGCATGGTTTCTAGCAGCCTAAGGCCAAGTCCCTGGGGCACCTCTGGCCCCTTTTGAGCTGCTGTCTGGCTCAGGGCTGTCAGAATTCTTTGTTTCTTCCATCCAGTACCTGAAGAAAGGGCCCTGTCCTCCTTTTCTTAGAACATTACCTAAAAAAGACTTATACCTGTGAACCTTTCCTCTGTCCATTTGAGATGCGTGTATACCTTCCAATTCAGGAGTGTCTTTCTCAAAGACCTAAAAGCAATTTTTTGAAATGTAATCATCAGGAAGTATAGGACCTTTAGTTTCCCAGTCTCTGTGGGAGGATAGAATCCTAATTTGATAACTGCCAGCTAGCAGACACAGCTGGTCTAATGGCATCTAACACTGACCAATCGTTTGTAACTTTCCACTTCTCTGACTACCTGAGCCCTGCTTGCTCTCCTTCCCTACTCTCTCATTCTCCTTTTAAAAAACACCCCTGTCCTCTCTGCACAAATCAGAATGGGGTCAGATTTTTCCCTACTGTCAGTAACTACTGAATAAAATCTGTGAAAACAGATATCCAGCTTCATTTATCATTGACAGAATAAACTTAAAAGTACATTGAGTTTCGAGTGCTACTAGATGCTTTTGCAATCAAGCCATCACAATTGAACAGCTTTAGGTAGTCTTGATGTAAAGACTTCACATGCGCTTCCGGAAGGCATTATTTTCAAATTTAAATACAAATCATTCTCATCAGTTTTCTCCATAATTCAACAAATTAAAATTATTTACATAAAAGAGTAATGAAGAGTTGGAAATATGTGCTTTAATACTTTTTACAAATATATAACTAGATTAACAAAAAATTTAACAGTAGAAACTAGAGAGTTTTTAATTCAAGATGTTAGAAAAAACTAAAGCATTCATTCAGTTCACACAATTCCTTTAAACTTATGGTGAAGGAAGGGAAGCAGGGCAGCTGAAATTGTTGCCTAAATTACTAGCAAAGAGGGTGACACCAAAAGAGGAAGGTTATCTGTTCAGGAGATCCTTGGAGGGTTGGACAGGATGGTGAGATGTAGGCTGATTATGGGAACAGGTGGAACAGAACTCTCTCATCCCAACCCCTATTTTACCCAGTGCACAGAACACCAGCATTTACTTATCTAACCCCAGGTGAAAAATGAACAAACAAGCTTACAAATAAATAAATACTTAAGACAAAATTAAGAAGAAAATAAAACCACCAAAGAAAGAATATTATTTTCTAATAATGGAAAACAATGGGGAACTGAGAACTCATGTTAGTTTTGGTACTTTCTCCTGGTGGCATTTAGTGTATCCTCAACATAATGGTATATTCGTTTCTCATGTATCCACAGCTGTTTCACAAATTCTGCACATGTACACAGACCTCCCAGTCATATTTTAAAAGTTATTTTCTGTTCTTATATGTAAATGACAATACAAGAATCACAAAACCTATATAAAACATAAAACTCAAAGATCCAGAGAAAATATAGAAAAATAAATCCTGGATGAAAGATAGTCAAAGATGATAAGAGAATGAAATAAAATAGACAAAAATAGGAGGAAAAAAAGACACCCAATAATATAATAAAAATAAATATAATAAAAAAGAATATATAGAAATCAAACTAGGTGATTAGTGTAATAAGATACAAGAAAGAAGTTTTAAAATTAAATATAAACTGAGGTAGAAGTCTCTGATCTAGAAAATATATCAATAGAATCCTTGAATACTGAAGAAAGAACAAAGACAAAGAAAAGTATCCAAGGACTGTGAGACAGCTATAAAAGGGGAAATATACATGTAATGGGAATATCAGAAGAAGAAGAAACAGAGAAAAGTACAGAAGAAATAATAATGGCTAATATTTCCCCAGATTAATTTTAGACAACAAACCACAGATCCAGGAAGTTCAGAGAACACTAAACAGGATAAGGGCCCCCTAAAACTACACCTAGGCATATCATTTTTAAACTACAGAAAGTCAAAGATAAAGAAAAACTCCTGAAAGAAACCAGAGAGAATAAAAAGCCTTACCTACAGAGGATGAATAATAAGATTTACATCCAACTTCTCCTCAGAAGCCATGCAAGCAAGGAGAGAGTAAAATGAAATATTTCAAGTGTTGAAAGAAAAATAAAAATCACCAACCTAGAATTCTGTACTGATGAAATTATCCTTCAAAAGTGAAGGGAAATTAAAGCCTTTAGGGAATTTGTTGACAGTAGATGATAGAAATCTTAAAAGTTGTTCTTTAAAGTAGGAAAATAATGTAGGTCAGAAACTCAGATCTACATAAAGTAAGGAGGAACATCAAAGAAGGAATAAGTAAAGGTAAAATAAAAATTTTATTTTTCTTATTGATTTAACAGAAGTTTGTTCAAAATAATAATACAATGGATTAGGTTATGCATGCTATGTATATATCATACATACTGTCTGGTTCCAACTATATGACGTTCTGAAAAAAAGGCAAAACTGCAGGGACAGTAAAAAGAACAGTAGTTTCTAGAACTTGTGGAATGGGGAGGGATGAGTAGGCAAAGCATAGAGGATTTTTAGGGTAGTGAAAATTCTCCATATGATACCTTAATAATGGATACATATCATTATACATTTGTTCAAAACTATAGAATGTACAACACCAAGAATAACGGCAATGTAACCTATAGACTTAGCATGACTATAATATGTTAATGTTAGGTTTTTAAGTTGTAATGAATGTACCACTCTGTTGGGGATGTTGATAATGGGGGAGGCTATATGTGTATGAGAGCAGAAGGTATATAGGAAATCTCTGTACTTTCTCTCAATTTTCTTGTGAAACTAAAACTGCCCCCCAAAAGTCTTACTTAAAATAAAAATAAGAAAAGAAATATAGATGGACAAAGAATAAAAACTGCTTGAAAATAATCAAAAAGTACTATAAAAAGAAATGGTGTAAAGAAGTGGTGTGAAGAGTCAAAATCACTGTCTTTTGTGGCTGAGAATCAGGGAATAGGGGCAGAAATTCTTATCCATTGGGATTAGGAGTTTTTGCTTAATTGGAAAAATAAATTATCTTACTTTGACATCAAATATATAAAACTACATTTTTTCATAATATTTTGTTATAGAGCTGAGCTTCTGCTCCCTATTTTGAGGATAGGTACCTATCATTTTTACCTTATAAACCCTACTTGCAGCATGCCTTCCACAATTCCCATTTTCAGTTTCTTTAAGGTGAGGTGAGAACTTAGAGACACTTGCAAAGATATCTAAATGCAGGATCGTCCTTAATACTTCTGGTTTTTTTATTTCTGATCTTTTACAGTTGTCTCACCCACACCTTTTCAGCAGCAAATATTTTTAGTGCCTCTACTTTGTCAAGCTTTTTAAAACATTCTTACTTTTCATAAGTGAAAACGTTCTTTTTCCAATCATGTTCAGCATGTTTTACAAAGGAAAGGGGCAACAAATGAGTTAAAACAAATGCTATCAAAAAGTGTCTAATGTTTAAACTTGTTTGTATTATTAGAGTTTTGTCTGTGTGCATATTTTAGTAAATGTTAAAATGAATACAATATTTTAAAGAAAAAGAAAATATGCCTGATGTTGTGCCTTTATCTTATGCTACCTGGGAAGCATTCATCTCCCTTCTATTTATTCACTGTGATGGTGAACTTGTTCTGGTTCTTTATTGCCTTGGTATTGTTTATCTGATATTTCTTAGTACTTCATTCAATTTCTAAAGAACAGAGATAACCTACAAAGCTTATACTTTAAGGTAATTATTTAATACATTTCAGCAAGCAATGAAGATTTTCAAGAGCCTAAACAAAAATAAATTTCATAATGAAAAATACAATCTTAGGTTAAGCTGTACTGAATTTCACCTCATTTTAATTTGAAATTTAGGAGATTTGTATGTTTAACACAGATCCTATTACTTACCGGAGGAGGTATTCATTTTTAAAATGACATTTTTGTCCACTAAGAAATTAGCTCCATAAAATCCATGCTTAATTGTTGTGCCCTAGTTTAATCCTGACCCCTCCCACAGAAGCAGGCTCCCCACGCCTCCCCCTCTTTCCTCCTGTTCCAGCTGCAGTGAGTTTTCAGCACCATTCTAATGACAGCAAAGCTTCTTGCCCTCCCCACAGATTGAGGTTGTGGTGTTTTAGTACCGCAGGGGCTCTGGGATTTGCTTTTGACCCTCCCGCTCTCCTGATGTTCCCCTCTTCTATGTCTGCACCACAAGGGACAGCTTTTAGTGTTCTTTCTAAACTTCTGTTCGAGCTCTCAGTGGGGTTTCTGGAGGAGGAATCTGTAAGAGGGCGCAGACGCTTCAGTTTCTGCAACCCCCATGGGTCTCACACTGTTCCACCAGCCTGCACTTGGCCTTCTCCACTGTGTCAACTGTTGTACCTAAACTTTTACCTGTTGCATCTTCTCTAGGTAAGGGTGTGCTTCCTTACCCTTTCTCCTGAAGGCCCGAATGTCCTCCTATTTTTAACCTCAGCTCTCTGACGGGTTTGAATAAAGCAGTGAATTTGAAGTTAGTCCAGATTGTTTCCATTGTGAATTTGGGAAGGGAGCTAATTCCATTTTTATATCTAAGAGCAAAACCCAAAGTGGAAAAGCATAACTTAAAAAATTCCTTCGAGCGATTAAACACACACATTATTGCTAAAGATTTTGGAAGTGATGAACATTATTCTTTTTACAGTATTAACCTACTTTGTCTCTCTACTATCACTACATTTTTAACTCGAAGCTGTAAGAAGTAACCTATTGTCTTGTTTGCCTCCTAAAGAACTCAGGACTGTACATATAAGGAAGCTAACTGCTACATATTTATGTGGAATATTTACAAGACGTATACATTTTAAAAAATGTTTTCACATTTGTTTTTATATTTTAAGTATAAAAAGCAATTGAAGCTTGCAAAATTTTCTAACAAATAGAAAACTCTACAGAGGTGGTCTCTAAAGTAAGAGCCCAAGTATTTCTTAGGCTTTTTGGTATTGCCTTAGTTCCAAATTGTTGTATGCATATTAGTCTTTTTCTAACTCAGTAAATATTAATATTTTTATTTTATTCAGAATATGCAATGCTATTTTCCCTAATATGACCTCACATTTGACAAAAAAGGAATCATGATTATACTAAAGAAGGGCCATTAATGTATTATTTTGATTAATAAATAAATATTCTTTTAGGGCGTTCTAAATAGCAGGCACACAATGTAGTTCGCCACTTTGAGCAGGCTGGAGTTGAGCAGAACTGGAGTAAAAAAAGGAAGTGGGTTATATTAGTTTATGATAACAAAAGTGTCACACAAGCTAATGACTTTTGGTCAATAGTGGAATTTGAAGGATGAAGTTAGTATGAAGTGAGTCCAAAGAGGCATGCATGGGGAGCAACCATAAGGTACTTTAGGCTGAAATAAGGACTTTGTATTTTATTCTAAGTAAAATATAAAGCCTTTTTCTTTTTATAGCAGAAGAATGGTTATGTGATTTGTATGTGGAACCTATAGAGAATATAATCCAGAGGGGTAAGAAGAAAAGTTTGAAGATCATCAAGAAAGTGCTTTGAGTAGTCAAGTTGAGAAATAAGAAATATTCAAAAGTAGTTTAAATATTGCACAAAATGAAAATTTGTAGGATTTTAGGATATATTTTGAAATTAAAATTGACAGATTTGCTAATGGGTTGTATATAGGGTGTGAAAGAAACTGAAGAGTCCAAGACTGCTAGATTTTTGGCCTGAAACTTACGTAAATGATGGTGTCATTTACAAAAATTTATAGCAAGAATCAATACTAAGTGAAAATAGAATTCAGTCCCAGATTTAGCAGTTGGAGTCTTGATAGTCTGTCTATATGGCTTTGTATAATCTTGCATGTTAGGGACAGTTGTATCAGGTGGCAGTGTTGGGTATAGACATCTGGGCCCTGAAATGGGTTAAGGAAGTGATGAGAATATAGTATGATGTAGGTACCCACGTTCCACCCCAACTACTCACATCTATGCTTTATAGAGAGGGACTCTATATAGAAAACAAAGAGATGCTTGCATTTGGTGAAATACCTTGTTATAAATATAATTTAGCACAAAAGATAAAAGGGGAAAATATGTTGAGTTTCAGTTGCATTAAGTTGCACTATGTTTTGTTGCAATAAAGCAAACCAATTCTGTGAAATCCAGAATGGCTAGGGACTTCCCTGGCAGCCCAGTGGTTAAGACCTCACACTTCCACTTCAGGGCGTACAGGTTCGATTCCTGGTCAGGGAACTAAGATCCCACATGCCACATGGCGCAGCAGCCCCCCAGAAAGAATAGCTATAAAAAACTTGAGGAAAAAAAAATGAGTTACTTTCACATAGCTATAATTATAGCTCAAAATTATGGAGATGTGATCTTAAAGACTAAGTAAAAACCAAGGCAAAGAAGAAAGCATTTGAAATTTCTTTTCAACCAAGGTATCGACTAATTCCAAAAGAGGTGACATTGAACGAGAGAAGCTAAGAAAATAATTCAACAGTTACAAAGGGCTACTAGATAAATCAGAGTCGACTTTATCTCTCATAGTTTTGTATTGGGACAAGAAGTACAAGAGAAGTGGAAATAAGCTGGCCTCCCCAGGGACTGAAATTCAACTTAATTTATCACAATATCCATGAACCAGGAAAGATAGTTCACTAGTGACCCTAATAGAAGATAACATCATCTTAGGTCTCACAAGGTTATTACAAATTTTACATATAATTTTTGGTACATACTAATAATAACCTGGGCACAAGGAGACAGGACAATGCAACTGAAAACTAAGAGAAACAATAAAAATGGAAGACTCATAGATGTGACAGATACTGGAGTTTTCAAACACAAATTTAAAATAAATATGTCTAATATGATTAGAAAAGATAAAAGAGGAGATTAAAATTTTGAAAAAGGAACTACAAATCATAAAAATTTCAGATGGAAAATTTAGAACCAGTATTACAATAACAAAATCAACTGAAAATTTATTAGTGATGAAACTCATGGCAATATAGGAATAGAAGGAAAGTCCCTTTACATTATAAAGGCCATCTTAAAAAGTCTACCTACATCATGCATCATACAAATGTTCTCTAACTACAAAAATCTAAAAAAGATGCCTGCTATTAATACTTCTAATCAACATTGTATGAGGATTGTTAAAATGTGATAAATGTAATGCAAAGCAAGAAAAAGAAGTATATAAACTGGAAAAGAAAAAATAGAACTGTATTTGCTAATTAATATGATTGTATACATAAAAATTGAAAATAATCTATTATAATTATTAGAATTTATCATCCAGTTTAGATGTTTGCTAGTCAATATATAAAAATCTAAGGTCAATATACAAAAATTGATAAATCAGTCTTAATTTTGCAGCAAAGCAACAAATGACAATATATATTAATTATACAGTAATTGAAAATATTGAATACATAGGAATAAATCTAAAAAGAGTTGTGTTACATACGATGAATACTGTATTGAGGCTCAATATTGTAAAGATGTCAATTCTCCTCATATTGCTTTGTAGGCTCAATGCAAGCTCAATTAAAATGTAAAATAAAAATCTAGCAAAATGCTTATATTCTGACATTCACATCTTAAAATTTGTATAAAACTGAGAATGCCATGAATAGCAAAATCAATTTTGAAGAAGAAAGTAGGAGTATTTGTTCTACAGTTATCAAGAGTTCTTACACTGCTGAACTCATGTAAAATGTGGATTTTGATATTTGAAACAAAATGATTGGAACAAAACATTGGTGTAAAATATTGATATATGGAAATGGTGGCAATATAGAGCAGCAGGAAGAAAATGTCTGTTTTAGTCTGCTACAGCCGTCATAACAAAATACCACAGACTGGGTAGCTTATACAAGAGACATTTATTTTCTCACAGTTCTGGAGGCTAGTAGTCCAAGATCAAGGTGCTGGCAGGTTTGGTTTGTTCTGAGGCCTCCCTATGTGACTTGCAGATGGCTACCTTCTCACTATGTCCTCACATGGTCTTTTCTCTATGTACATACATCCCTGGTGTCCATTCGAGTGTCCAAATTTCCTCTCCTTATAAAGACACTAATCAGATTGGGTTAGGGCCCACACTAACAGCCTCATTTTAACTTATCCACTTTGTTAAAGGCCCTATATCCTAATACGGTCATATTCTGAAGTACTGGGGTTAGGGCTTCAACACGTTAATTTGAGGATGGGGGTAACAATTCAGCTGGTAATAATGACCTTTTGAACAACTAGTTCTGGTTCCAGATCAGCTGGATATTCAAATAAAAATAAAACCTGATCCCTAGCTCTCTCCATAATAAAATCAATTTCACATGAATTGTTGATCTAGATATTCCAATTACACATTATACATTCTGAAATTTTCCAACAGTTCTTTGATATGATGTTGGTTTTTTATTCATTCTTTTTTTTCTCTTTACATTTCAGTGGGAAATTTCTATTCACTTGTCTTCAAGCCATGTACAGTCTACTAATGAGCCCGTTTCAGGTATTCTTCATTTATTATATGTTTTTGTGATTTGGGGTTTTTTTTTGGCCTCTCCATGCAGCATGTAGAATCTTAGTTCCCTGACTAGGGATCAAAGCCACTCCCCTTGCAGTGGAAACACAGAGTCTTAACCACTGGACCACCAGGGAAGTCCCAATTTATTATATGTATTTAATTGTTAGTATTTCCTTCTGATTGTTTCTTAGAATTGCATTCTACTTACATTTCCCATATGTATTTCATGTTGTCTATTTTTTCCATTATAGCCCTTAATATATTAATCATAATTATTTTAAATTCTCTATTAATTCCAAAATCTGTGTCATTTCTGAGTCAGATACCATTGACTGCTTTGTCTCTTCAGACTGTTTTTTCTTATCTTTTAGCATGCCTTGTGATTTTTCATTGATTTAAAAATGTGCAGAAGAAATGAATAGATATATTTCCAAGAAGACATCCAAATGAAAAGATGCTCAACACCGCTAGTCAACTGGGAAATGCAAATTAAAACCAATATGAGATATCACCTCACACCTGTTAGAATAGCTATCATCACGAAGCCAAGAGATAACAAATGTTGGCAAGATGTGAAGATAAGGGAATTTTTGTAGTGTTGAGAATGTAAATTGGTTGAGCCACTATGGAAAACGATATGGAGGTTCCTCAGAAAATTAAAAATAGAACTACTATATAATCCAGCAATCCCATTTCTGGATATGTATCCAAAGGAAATGGAAACAGGATATCAAAGAGATACACGCATTCCCATATTCATGGCAGCATTATTCACGACAGTCAAGATTCAGAAACAACCTAAGTGTCCCTCATTGGATAAATGGATAAAGACGTGGATATTATTCAGCCACGAAAAAGAAGGAAATCCTGCCATTTGCAAAAACATGAATGGATCTTGAAGACATTATGCTAAGAGAGATAAGTCAGACAGAAAAACAAAAATACTTTATGGTATCACTTATATGTGGAATCTAAAAAAGCCAGACTTGTGAAAACAGAGTGTAGAATGGTAGTTACCATGGGCTAGAGGGTGGAGAAATTGGAGACATGGGGGTTAAGGGTACATATATGCGTAGTAGATAAATAAATCCTGGAGAGATAATACACAGCAAAATGATTATAGACAACAATACTGTATTATAAACTTCAAAGTTGCTAAGAGAGTAGATCTTAATTGTTTGTTCCCATCACAAAAAGGACATGATAATTACTGATATGATAGAGGTGTGAGCTAACACTGCAGTGGTAAGCATATTGCAATATATAAATGTATCAAATCAAAACCTTGTATATACACCCATAAATTTACACTATGCTGTGTGTCAGTTATATACCAATGAAAATAAATAGTTAAAAAGAATGATGGTTAGATCTATGACTTCAAACCTCAGATGGGTCTCTAAGTTTTTCAGAATACTCTGGACATTTAAGAAAATAGTTATTACAGCATTCTATAAATATTGGTTTAGGTGTTTGTCTTTTCAATATAATAACTTATTTTCTTACCACCACCCTGGATAGCAGAGTGTGTATTTTTATTCATTTGCGTTCAACTAAAATTTGTTACATAAACATCCAATCAAAAATTCTGCATTTGACCTCATTTTCACCTTGGATCTGGGCCGATTCTTTCATTATGTACTTACTAATAAGCAATCTAAATTTAATGGCTCTCCACTCTTAACCATTAATTAGATTCTTTTAGGAAAATATGTTCAAGTTGTCGAGTGTGTTAATGGAATACAAAAAGTGTAAAATCAGCATTTTTCTTTAGCTTAGGCATTTTTAGGCAGGAAATAAGTTAACCACACGCAACAAACTATATTATTCCAAAAAGTACAAGAGCCTGCTTTATTTTGAAGCATTTCACCTTAGTAATTGGGGACATATAGCTCAGGCCAAACAGAAATCACTAGTGTCAGCATCACAGGGATATGTTGGTAAATGGTCAATAATCAGTTGGGTGCGGTGGAGAGGAACCCTGATTTGTAGCATTTACTGATTTATGTACTGTAAATACCCCTGAAATGACTGATTTGAAGATTTCAATGTGATGTCATGAAATGTAGACTTGGGAGGATATTGACACGATTATTCTTCGAAGGCAATCCCAGCCCAAAACTGCCTCTCAGTTAAAAAAAGAAAAAAAGAAAAAAAAATCAGTTACAGTTGGTGAAATTGACAAAAGAAACCTCTCTTAAATTATTCTACTTCAGATTTCATATTTAATGGCAGTCAGAAATTTGTTATAATTTAAAAATCATTTTTTTCTGTGAAACTAACATTTAAAGTTCACTTCAGAGAGATTATCATACTAAATCATTTTAATTCCACCAACAATTTCAAGTGTATTTGACAAAGGGGCAGATGGCCTAAGTGAGGAAAGGCTCTCCATATTACATAAGGACACACATAAAGAGACAGAAAAATGACCTCAGAAAAGCTATGCTTCTTTAAGTTAGTCTTTGCTTTTAACTACTCTTTTCATAGCTATAGCTTTGTTTCAAATATCATTCATGAGTGCCTTGGGTTAAGAATTACAATAGAATTTAAATGACAAGAATACTGTTTTAGTATGAAGTGTGCCTAGGTTTAAATTTTTAATATATATATTTTAACATATGTTTTTGACCAAACAGCTTTAGAAATATTTTGACATTTTAAAGCTTTGTCTTTTAACTGAAAGTGTTATTTGTGGGCAAATAAAAGATATTACAGTTTATTGTTAACAATTAGAAAATTTCCACATCTTGCTCCAATTACATAGTTTTAGCAAATTCTCCAATTACTATGTATTCTCCAATGGGATGACCTGATTTATTGTTGCCTTCCTGTGTGCCTTCCAGTCTTTGGTCTGTGTGTAATTCATTTGCACTGGAACGACACGTATTATGAGGAAGATAATCTAAGGTTAGCTGACAAGCAGTAGGTTTAGTTCTTAAATATTTAAGAACTCCCATAGCACTAATCAAATGACATGACCCTAAGTGCTGAATACAAAATATTTCATTAGCTTGCATAAAATAAAGAGAGATTATTTGGTAGACACTATTAAAAATATGTTATTCTGATATAATCGTGTAGACATTTCTTACTTCTGGTGACCTACATACACTATTTCAATGGAATTTAAATTACTAAATAAAAATAGCTTTGGGGATTTAGTTTGTGCTAGCACTGGGCTCAGTTCTAGTACTGGGTCCCTATAACAACAAGGATTAGTGATTTCAGGCAATCAAAACAATTTATTCTTCAAAAAATGCATGAAACTGCATAATGTGTCTAAAAAGAATTAGCACAGAAGTACATACTTCAATATACCACCATTTAGAAAATTCTATCTCTATCATATGTATCACATATTCTAACTGAGGAAAATTGCACACATGGGAATTAAATGATTATCTAAAGACAACAGGCCAAATTAATAATTGAGGTGCATGATTTGTATAATAAAGTAAATTTATTTAAGGGACTTGATAACCCATATTCATAATCTGCGCAGTGTGAAGTGCTCTACTTTTAATTCTGCTTTAACTAATGAGAACATCTTTTTACCATAATTGATGTTAAAACAATCCTGATAGATCTTATTATTTTTTATGTATTGATGTTACATAATTTTTTCCTAAGGCAAGCATATTTAGGTTTCCTAAATATTCACATATATGACTCTATGATATTTTAAAATATTAACCTCATGTTAACTGCATATTAATATTTTTAACTTTTCTATTATTTTCCCTGAATTTCCTGTTTCTTTGTTCATTTTCAAGTAAAAGATATAAAAAAGAACAAAACTCCACAGGTTGTCTGTAAGTTTGGGGGTTTGATTTCTAAATCCAAATTCCTAGGGGTGTTTATAAGGTTGTACTAGTTAGTTTAAAAAAGGGGGTGGGGGTTTCCCTGGTGGCGCAGTGGTTGAGAGTCCGCCTGCCGATGCAGGGGACACGGGTTCGTGCCCCGGTCCGGGAAGATCTCACATGCCGTGGAGCGGCTGGGCCCATGAGCCATGGCCGCTGAGCCTGCGCGTCCGGAGTCTGTGCTCCACAACGGGAGAGGCCACAGCAGAGAGAGGCCCACGTACCGCAAAAAAAAAAAAAAAAAAAAAAAGGGGGGGGTGGCGTGGATTTCAGATACGTACATCATGCACAGAGCCGTTAAGGGATTCCTTTATGAATTTGAGAGAGTTGGTGAAAACAAAATACTGGTGGTTTCCAGCACAGAGATTTGGTAGCAGAATAATGCTCCAACCCCAGGTGTCCTCCTACTTCCCAGAATCTGTTTATGTGTCTACTTTATCTATCAAAAGGCACTTTGCAGATACGATTAAGATAAGAATCTTGAGATGGGATGATTATCCTATATTATCTCGGTGGGCTCCATGTAATCATAAGGTTCTTATAAGAGAAAGAGGGATGCAGGATGGTGAGAGGGATGTGAGAAAGACTCAGCAGATCTTTGCTGATTTGAAATCAGAAGGAAACCATGAGCCACTGAATGTGGGTGGTCCCTAGAAGCTGGAAAAGACAAGAAAATGGTTTTGTCCTGGATCCTGCTGATACCTTGACTTAAGCCCAGTGAGATCATTTCTTGACTTCTGATCTCCAGAATTGTAAAAAGATATATTTGTGTAGTTCTAAGTTGCTAAGTTTGTATAATTTGTTATAGCAGCAATAGAAATAAATACAAACAGAAAGTCAGGAAGGTGAGAAGAAAACAGATTAAATGGCTCTGTGGTAGTTGTGCTTAGCAGAGGGAGGATTATAAATAGACTCACAGAAGGATTCTCATGGCCAAGCATGGCACAGAATCACATCAAGACAACGGATCTGAAGAGCTATACTATGAGATTGATGGGTATCTCTATGTGGACAGAAGTAAAAAATGACAGGATGAATTTGGGAACCAAAAATTAATTTCTATGCATAGTTCATGACATTATGTCTGATTTTGATATCATACTCATTTGAGAAATAATTATCAGATTCTTTGTTTAACTCATGTTTTATTCATGGACAAAGATTTACGAACGTTATTTATGTTTCTCAACTCCTAGTTCTTTTATTTATTGGCAAATCTCAAAATACTGACTTGATACTCCTTGATAATAAGCAATGCCAAAATAAAAATATCTATAATACACTTAATTTTATTGCAATTCTATTTTAGACAGGAAACCAAATACTCTGTTTTTTTCATTTTTCCTATCTCATTCTTATTTTGTTTTTCCTTCTTTTTTTCTTGTTTCCCATTTCATTACGATCTCAGTAAAATATGGTTATGGACATGTTAAAACTTTTAACATGTCCATAATTAAATTCACAATATCATAGTGTTTGAAATATTTAGAAACTCATATGAAAAACAAAATACACATAGTAGATGGAGAGTATTTGAGAGTACACACTTAAACAAAGATCAGAGTACTTATTGGGGAAGAATTTTACCAAATTAAAAAACTTCTTTAGTTAATCACTAACCTAAGATTAATGTATATAACTACATAGTTGGATTCACTTTTCTCTTAAATATTTTCAGTTTCAGGTTCTGGAATTTTTTTTAACAAAAGATAGATGAAACAAGGTCTTTGGCATTCAATTTGCTGAATTGTTAAAATTGGCAATTATATTAGAAGCACTAAAAATATCATATGTAAATAGCAAGAGCTCTCACTTAGTTTCAGATAGTTAAAACATTTGAAATGATTTCTTATATGCATAACTTTACCCCACTCTTTCCTTTAATTTTAATAAATTCTTAACTTGATTCAGTGTTTATTTAATGAGGATTTTAATATTAAAAGAAGAATCAACTCTGCTAATGTCAAAAGAAAAACAAGACTTTAAGATTATTTGTAAGGGTGTATGTGGGGTGCAATTTGCTTCCATTAAATCAATTTGTACAGCCCAAAATATTCTTGTCATTATAATTGCACTTTAAAATTCAGGCAATATTACCAATTTAATATATGGATAACATTTAGTTTGCTCTTGATTGCTAGGCATATAGTATTTTCGATTATCTGTACTAGAGAGAAAATAGAAAAATGGACTCAAATTTCATTTAGTGTCTATTTATTACATGATTATACCTGCTAGCTATTCAAATTAAGTTGGTTATTGAAGAAGTTCAGATCTTATTTTTCATACTAGTATAAAATATGAAGGAAATATTTTCACTGTAAGAATAAAGGTAATTAATGGCAACAAAATTATAATCCTATATTGATAGAGTATTAGTGATCATCTGATCTAAATTTTCTTTTTAATAGGAAAGAAAATTGAGATTGAAAAGTTTATTGACTTGCCCAAGGTTTTTAACTACCTAGGAGCATTAGAAAATATGAAACTTTATCCTCCCTTTGGTTTTATTTTCCTCAGATTATTGCAGTAAATACATTGATTTTTACATACAATACTGTAAGAATTTTATTGCACACAGTTTTTGAGTACTGTAATATATGTTATAAATGAGAAGTGTGCATTTTGTTAAAGCTGGTTAATGCATTTTTCCAATCCTTTACCTTACACTTTGACTGCAAAATCAAAGAAATTTCTTGAAGATGTTGCTACAGATTACAAAAAATGTACACCAAATACCTCTATCTTTTCCCCAGTCCCTCTTCCCACACTTCAACACTGGAGAAGATAAATAGATGCAGAAGAAATAGAATGAGTGGGAAAGAAGAAAGAAATTAAAGATACCATGCTCTGCTTTATCACGTGGGCTGCCTGAATTTTAACAATCAAGTATGAACTGAAGGGATGGATGATAATTCAATTAAATTTAACATTAAAGTTTTAAATGAATTAATGTAGAAGAAGGAAGGTATCCAGGGGAGAAAGCTGGAAATAACCCTGGGACTGCATTAAAGGCACTGGTTTTAATGGCCATGTAGGGAAAAGGAGACCTTGCACTCATTCAACTGGCAGTGTTGGAACTGAAATGACTGTACAAAACCAGGTTTCTCAAAAATTCAGCTTACTCAGTGAATGATGGGTTAAGGAAAAAAAAAATTAAATTGAGATAGAGGGTGACCAGAAGGGGATTACTCTATCTTGACTTCTATTGGAGCTGGATAAAATTTGAAAAAGAAAGGAAGGAAGGAAGGGAGGCAGAGAGGGAAGGAGGAAGGAAGAGAGATTTTTTATAAGAAATTAGCTCATGTGATTATGGAGGCTGATAACTCCAAGCTTGAGTCCAAAAGCCTGAGAACCAGAATAACTGATGATGTAAGTTCCAGCCCAAGGCCAAATTCAAAGGCAGAAGACCAATGTTCCAGCTCAAAGACAATCAGGCAGAGAGAGAATTCTCCCTTACTCAGCCTTGTGTTCAGGCCTTCACTCAAATGTTAATCTTGTCTGGAAACACACTCACAGCACACTCAGAAATAATGTTTATCCAACTATCCAACCATCCAGGCACCCCATGACCCAGTCCAGCTGACACATAAAATTAACCATCACAAGACTTATATAGTCAAGGAAACAATGAGATGGTGTTTTCAGGAAGGTGGCTTTTTCAGATGTATCTATTACCCGTTATTGACTGTGGAGGTTTTGTAGGTTCACATTTCATGGTTCTAATGAAACTGTGAACATTTCTAGTACTGCATATCTGTATTTTCGTATGAACTTGAAATCTGTGTTGGTGACCTTCACAATTGTCTTAATTAGCTGAGTCTTACTAAGTGAGGGCAGTTCCACTGGTTTACCACATTACTTAAATATGTTCATAGCTTAACATTATTTTCTTCAAAGGAAAACCGCAAACATGCCCTTAGCTTGACCCATTCTATTCCTTTAAAAGTCTGGAAATCAAACAGAATATGGAATTAGGCTTTTGTATAAAATTGGGGTTTAACTAGAAACACATTTAGGTAGCAATGTAATGAAGCAGTGAAACTCTGAGAGAGTTTTATTGTTTGCTTTCATGATGCTGAGATCATATCTGCTGCTTGTGTATATCTATATAATATACACAGTATTTAAGCATAGACAAAATATTTATTTAGTTTATTATCTGAACTTACCTAAATCGTGGGTCTTATCTTTAATAGTTTACTTAATCCTCTTTTGCCAGGGAGGAGTAAACTGTGATCACTCTAATTTATTTAGAGAAATGCCTGCCTGGTATTTGCTCTACCTTCTCTACCAGGAAGTTAGGATGACACTTTGAACAACCAATCACATAGCCAGTGACAGACTTATTCTCATGCACCATATAAAGAACATATTTTCATGAATGAAACCTAAAAGAAAAAAATTACCAAAATCAGTTTTAAAGCATTTAAAGTTTCTCTCTCTCCTATTAGGACATTTTAAAATGTCTCTCAAATAAATTCAGGAAAGCTATTTTTTCGTAAACCTAATGTGTATCTTGCACGTTGCATAAGTTTAATGGATATTAGAGAAAACAATATATGTGTATAGTTATTCCTTTGTATAACATTCACCATATGATTATATATATCTGCATATATGTGTATATATATATATATATATATATATATA
>NW_020173215.1:10857506-10864193 GCF_003031525.2 Neophocaena asiaeorientalis asiaeorientalis
TATATATATATATATTTAAAAACTCCTTTAGGGCAGAAACACAATCCCCAGAGTTTCTAGTATAATTACTGACTCCTAGAAATCATAATATACATAGTGAATTTTTGGCAATAAATGAATGAATGGGTGAATGAATTCTAGAAATATCAGGACTTATATGTTTTGACTTTCTAAATCAAATATTCCCTGAAAGATAGTCATTAGATGTCATGGGTTAGCTTTATTTTCTTTTTAACTTATCCCTAATCTAAACAAACAAAGTATGATATTTATGAAAAACAATTTAAAAACCAAAGTTTCCAAAGTTAATATTGAGTGAGTAGAAAAAAAATTAAATGAAAACTTTCCCATATGTTCAGTAGTAAAGGAAAAAAAAAAGAAAAAAAAAACACTTTAAATATGCCTTTAAAAACATGAAGAGAAGAGGAGGTCCTGAGAGCCCAAGATAGAGTGTTTCAAATGGCAGGGGGATAATATGAAAATGTGAAATGTGAAAATGAGTGAGGAACACAGTCCTTCACTCCATCAACACCCTCTGAGATGCTGTAAAAGGGACATATGGGAGCTCAGGCTTAACTAAGAAGTGGGAATTTCCTTGCAGTGATCATAATGATTTTATAACATTTCTTATACTTCTGAGGAGACAACGTGTTTTAAAGATAACAAAAAAATGTCATATTTATTATAAGCTGTTTAAATGTTTTCTTTTAAACATAACATTATTCTCATGGCATATATACATGAATATGAATATATACTTCCAATCATAATTATTTCAGAATATCTTATTTAATGTTGCCAAAAGATGTATTTAGATAATAAATTACAAATTCTTTCTTAAAAAGTCTGTTATGAGTCCATTTATTTTACATTAAAAAAATTTGAAGATGTTATCTGCATCTAGGGCCATCTTACATAGAAGACACTGTTGCATACTTAATTCTTGATGAGAAGTGAATAGGATTTTAACTATGTCTAATCAACTTGGAAGCACATTGTTGACACAGATACCTACAGGGAATGTGGAAGTAGGAGTTGAAATATATGTTGATATAGGTAGATGATATAAAAAGTTAATAATGCTGAAGACAATGTATATTCACAGATAACATCCCCTGCCACATCTGTTTTGATAGGTGAACTGTGGACGTGATATGAGATGTATCTGAAGTAGTTCTACACAGAAGAACACAGAATATGCCAAGCTTAGTGATTTTACTCATGTCAATGATGTAAAAAAAAGAGTGGCATGTTTAAAAATTATATATATATGATATATATATGACATACACACATTCTATACATTTAAATCTATACATATATAGAGAGAGATTTGTATTTATATTCTTTTGTCATCCCCAAAATATTGTGAAGAGATTACTAATTGGCTAGTCTGAACTAGATTGAACACACCTGTACTTTTTATGGTTTCACTCTCAAACTATACAAAATGTTTTCATTACTAGAAAGATCGCAGTTCTCAAAAATCCGGGTTATATCAAAACAAATTTTGTAAAACAAATCTAGTTTTGTAGTTCAGTTAGTGGATTCATTCATTTGAGATCATCGGGGACATATTCTTTTCACATGCAAACATGGAGGTGGTGAAGAAACCTTTGAAATATTAGGTCATTCTCCATTTATATTGCATTTTTTCACTTGAATTCCCAAGCCTCTATCTTCCACCCAACTCCAGGCAGCTAGACCTAAGTCACTCACTTCCTCAAGGTAACTGTTGTTTCTGTGGAACCAGTATAGTACAGATGTCAGATGAATTGCTTTATATTTCATGCCGTTAGAAAAAATACTATGATCAACGCAGTGAATATTAAACACTGTCTGAAATCCCCTGTCTAGGGATATTTGGCAATACCTGGACTCATTTCTGGTTGCCATAACTGAGGGTGGAGGGGTGCTGTTGGCCTCTAGAGGGTAGAGGCTATATCTGCTATATTCTAAAATGCACATGATGGCTTCTACCACATACAATTATCCAATCCAAAATGCAGTAGTATCGAGGTTGACAAACCCTGGGCTGGAAGAAATGAGGAAAGAGGAACCTCTTTAACATGGGAGAAGAGGCAAAAGTAAGAGATCACCAAGTTCTTTGCACCCTTCCCCAGAATTAGGGAGGCCTGTTGGAACCCAGTCTGTTGGCAGAGAGCATGAGTCTCCATTCCTGTGAGTGCAACACCTACGCTAACAATAATTTAGCTGCCTTCTCTTTGCAAGCTAATAAGGATTTTCCTATAGACAAGCAGCAAGCATGTCACCCACTAATTGTGCAAGGAGTTCTGATGCCACTTTTGACCCCATAATTTGTTGCCTTATCAAACAAACACTCTATAGGCCACCCTTGTTTCGATGACCCAGGACACTAGACACTTTTAAGGGAAATGTTGTGGAAGGGAAAAGCCTCTGCATTTGACCCCAGGGGTATCAGAGAACATCATCTGAAGACTGACCCTTGAGCAGTGTGGTGACCGAACACCCTCCACCTCATCATGTACACATCTTCCTCTTGAAAAGTAAAAATTTTGCATGATGTTACCCTTCAAAAATAATTTTAAATTCTCCATCCTAACAAACAATTAAAAAGAGATTAGAAAATTGTATTGAAAGTAAATATTTATTTGTATTGTTGTTTGCCTTATATGCATATTTCCCTTGTTAAGTCCATCGTAATTTCCAGGAAAAGTCATCGTGATGTAATTACTTTCATGAGATTGACAGCAAGAGCCAATCTATTATAGATTTTTATGACATGCTAATTTCCCATCTGTCCAGGGCACTTCTTTTCATGTGCCAACATTTTAGAGAAAAGTTATAAGAATTGAAAGCTTGCTCTTCTTCTAATTGCAGGTTGACAATTATTAATGAAATATTCTTGCTAAAAGAGAAGACATGCCTCTTCTTTTTCAAAAAGGTCAATTTTATTTTAAAAATTAATGTTCATTATAACCTCCAAACCGAAAATTATTTTCTAGTCATATAAGTAGGGTCTTATCCCTAATCCTAAAATGACTTCCTTTCTCACATTTATTATTCCCAATATTGTCTGTGAAATTTAATTGACATTGAAAACTTCTCCGAGAATTCTTCATTGAAACATACCATGTAGAAGATTATAAAATTAACCTAACTCTTTTAAAAAAAACATTGTGGATGCTATAAATGAATCAACCAGTGACAAACTGAATCATTTTTTTTCCCGGTTATGAAAGAAAGCAAAGCAATAGGCATAGAAATCTTAAGAAATCTCAAGTCAAAGTCCACATTTAATCTACAGCAGAAAGCATTAGGAAAGCTTGTTTTTACATTTCACTCAGTGTGCTCTAAGTGGACTACAGTTATGCCAATATACTGCTTCTTTGTCTTTCTGAGTGGCTTGGAGACTCTGGGATCACCAGAGTCCTGGACTGGTTGCTTCACATCATGAGAAATCTCATACTCTTACTCATGTATGGGACAGATGTTGTTTGAGTGAAACATTTGAAAAATGTTGAGAGGCATTACTTCATATTTCAATGTTTGAATACATCCTTTTATTATTAATTAATTTGGGGAAAAAAAACAACACAAGATTGATGGCACTGAAAGGGAAGAGAGGATACATGGAAAACTGGTAGGGAAACCATAGTGAAATACACACAAAAAAGGTACTATAGAAATCATTTTGATTAAAAACTATATAATGTTGTTATAAACTCATGAAGTTTTTGAAAATACTGTGTAAATATAGATTTTAAACAAGATTCCAGAATGAAGAAGAAAGAAAAGAGCTAACACTCCTAAGTACTTCAGAGGGATGGGTCTTGACAAGAGAAGCATGTATTTAAAAATGACCACACACTAGTTTTTCCCACTTAATAAATCCCTCTACAAATAAGGACATTATAGTCTTCTTTGTCAACTGATTTAGGGGGAAATCCTCAGTTTGACTAAAATGCCATTAAAATGATGTGACAAAAGAGAAAAACAATATTAGTGAGAAAGGTAAATTTAGCAGGGCTGATTAGATAAATACTCAGCTGATGTGACAATTATTGAAACCAGCATTTGCAAGTTACATTAGATCTGCACCTTTTTCATTTAATTTATTTGAATGCTCTGAATACAGATTAACTCTCTTAGCCTAATATTTCTTGGTTCATTAGCATTAAAATGAGAACTGCAAGTTCCTTGGAATAACCTTTAAATTGTTTCTTCTAACTTCAGCATAACTTCTGACAGTATCTCTAAACCTCCTTGAACTATTATTTTGTCATGCTCAACTCTTCTCAAGCTCTTTTTAGTTTAGTTTTTTACCAATGGCTAGAGTTTTAAAATTGACTTTTAAAAGCAATCCACAAATTTTGTCTTGGAGACTGGGGGCACACAGCAAAGAACTTCCAAGCCTTTATTTAGATATGCTAGCAAAACTTCAGGCCATATGGTAGCTTTGAGAGTAAGTCCCTAAAATATACCAAGGGGCATAGTCAGGGTGGTCAGACAAAATATTTTATGCATGATGTTTTCCCCAAATCCTCAGTAGCAGGAAAGAAATTGTAAACAATAAAGTTCTTGTTACCTTCTCTGCTGCTTTTTCAAAAGACTTAGAAAGGAAATTTGCTGAAGGCACTGCACAGTATAGGTTACACCAGATACACTGCACAGAAACCAAATCGTTTCATAGAAAAGTATTTTGAAAATGGAGTAAAAAATAAAGGGAAGAGAGGAGAGAGAAAGAAAAACTAATGAAAAGACTGAAGAAATATCTACAGGCAATGCTGGACAGAAAACAGTCTCAAGATTTTTCAGTCGACAGGCAGCTTAAAAGTATCCTATAGAGTAAATCAACTATACTTCAATAAAAGAAAAAAGTATCATATGGACTACTCTCATTTAGATGAAATGACAGTGAGAATATGATTATATATATATATATTTGAATAAGTGTTGTAGTAGGGGTTTTGGAAAAAAATCTGGTTTCTGAACATTTAATTCAAATATTAAAGTGCATTTCAAACAGGCAAGCAAGTCAGATTTTCTAGGTCAAAACAATCTTCAGAAAATAAAAAGGAATTAACTTTATGAATGCTCCAATGTGAAATGGACCGATCTCAAGCTCCATGATTTATAAGTCTGAGAGAGAGTTTTTGAATGCACTTCAGGAAATTTCAATTTTATGCTTCTTTTTCAAATGTGCCCAACTAAAACAATCATTTAAAATATATCACAAAATCAAACATTTTGACTTGAGTTATCAACAAAATTGAGAGGTAGTTGTATTACTGATATGAAATTATTATATTTTACTAAATCTCATTATATGTCTAGTAGTTCAACAATATTAATTATGTCACCTAAAATAAATTACAAAGATTATCTATAGTTTCCTTAGTTTTCCTATTCCTATTTGCAATAATTTCTAGTTTTTTATAACACATGAAACAGAATTTTATATCTTTTTCTTTTATTAATGATATTGATTCTGAAATATATGATTGATCTGCTCCAAATTAACCATGCTACATGAAATTAAAGATTGACTTTTATAACAAATTCAATTTTTTATGTAAGTGAAATCTTTCAGTCTGTATGAGAATAACCATCAGGGTACACATGTCTGTAGTGGCCACATATCCTTTGCAGAATTTTATTACTTAGTAAGAAAACACAGTGAAATAAATAACTTTGTATTGTCACTTCTGGTTTCCCATTATGACCCTCACAGGGGTGTATTCTACTCTAGTCTAGTGCTAAGTGCTCAGAAAAGTTAGACCACAGATTCTACCCTTGAGAAAATGCTTTCGAATAAATTTCAATTTCTACAGAAAGAAGAGTTAACAAATATACATTTCTTACTGACCCTACTTTGAGGGAGAATTAACAGGTTTTTTTGTAGCAAAGAAGTACTTTTTCCATGCACTACTCCGTGTATGCTACATTGCATGCTCTACATTTCTATGCATTATATTTCACCCAGACACTTCCCATTTAGGCAAATAATTTCAAATTGATTTTAAAAATAACAGCTTGAAATCAATAAAGCAACTCTGATTTTGTCTGCCCAGAGGTAATAACATATTAGCTTGAATTTTGGCAATAATTTTTTTTTTTTTGGTTGACATTATTCTGTCATTTAGTTGTTCCATATATATTTGAAATAATGCAGCAGGGTCAAACTTATTTTAAATATTTTCAGATACTTATGTTAGTCATAGGACATAGGAGTCTGGAAGAATCCAAGGGGCCTCTTGCTGGAAAGGACCACACAGTCCTTGAGGCTAAATTAAATCCCCACTCGAAGTTGAATGCCCTCTCCGGCATCCTTGCCAAGGTCATGTCTGATTGGTGACTGATCTGTTTTAGTTTGGCACATTTGAAAAAGAAGCATAAAATTGAAATTTATTCGAAAGCATTTTCTCAATGGGTAAACTTCTATTTAGTGAGTAATAAGATACAATCTTCTTCTTAACAAATAGCAGCATGTTACAGGAAAGTTTTAAGATCTGTGATTAGCAGCCCTTGTTCTGCTTTTGGATATATGAACTTTTACTTGTTGCAAGATCTTCAAACTCTTAGGAGCTGTGTATGCTTACCTGAAAATCACACCTTTTGTCCTTGTTAGGCAAAGGAGATGTTCATGAATTTTTAAATCCCTGCCATCTCTTAAAACAAGTGGGCTTTTTTTTTTTTTTTTTT
>NW_020173215.1:10864423-10960422 GCF_003031525.2 Neophocaena asiaeorientalis asiaeorientalis
TCCCTGCCATCTCTTAAAAAAGGGGGTTTTTTTTTTTTTTTTTTTAGTAAAATCACCCTGGTTTCTTCATTTGTGGCAGATTTGATAATGGATCCAAGGACTCTAGGTAAAAGCCATAAGTTTTTAATTTTGGTTTATTTTTCTTTGTAAAGCGTAACCTTTGATAATTATTATAGTGGCATTCTGCAAGTGGTAAACTCTTTTTTTATAGTAAAAATTTAGCTATATTTGATTTTACCTGTAAATGATGGATAATTTAGATGTAAATTCTAAATCAAGAGGTTTTTGTTTTTTCCAACAGTTGGAATCTATTACTGCATGCTTTCTGGTACCTATATTTGTTAATGGGAAATAATGTCTTGAAATCATGTCTTTGTAGGTAATTTGTCTTTTCTCTCAAAAGACAAAAAAATTATGTTTGTTGAGATATAGTTTCAAAAATTTGTTGAGATATGGCTTCACTTCAATGAATCTATTTGTACATTTGTTTTTATAAATTTTATTTAGTAATCCAATGTTTAAGATGGTATAGCATAAGTTCTGCCAGTATAGGTATAGCCCACACCCAGGGGAATCAGACTTCATAAAAACTACTCTGGGGGATTATCTAAGTGTTAGCTTAAAAAACAAACAAACAAACAAACAAAAACAGTGGTTATGAGGATGGAGATTGTTGTTCTGGACAATATGAAACTCATTTTCTAATTTTTTAGAAAGCCCAGCCCTAACAGGCTGGACCCTTGATGCTGAGTAGCTAATTCCCTGTGATAGTTTAGGTGCTGATGTATTTATTCATATCACATCAAAAGATTATCTGTACATTTATTTTGCTTAAGAATCAAATAGACCTGCACATTTTCCAATCTAGTGCACAGAATCACTGTAAAAGAAAAGTGAAAATATACATAATATGTAATTCCCATCATCAATTCTGTTTGGAGTGTTTTATTCTGATTTTTTTTTTTACCATTAAGTCCATTATATATCAGTTTTGCTTTTCCCAAGAACTAGATGTTAGAGTTTAACAAAATGTTCATTTCTATATTTTAGTCATTTTCATTTTCTCTATCAATTCTGTGCTCTACCTCAATAAATTATTTTCCTATTTTTATTAGTCATCGTTTATTTCTATAGTTTGAAAATAATGAATATAACCAATAGACAGTTATTGGTTGGACATGAACCATTTTCATTTTTATGTGATCTCTATATCTCTCTCTCTGCACCTCCTCTCTTCTCTTCTCTTTACCAACCGTATCATTTTTCTAACGCATAGGGTTGTCTATCATTGTTTCTCTGACTTTTTGTATATCATATCCATTTAGATTTGCCAATTTGTCAACCCTAAAATTGGGCTCAATCATTTAGAATTTCTTAGATAAAATTCCCAAAAGAGAAAATCCAGTTCATCCATTTTTATTCATGTCAGGCCATAGGCATAATATTCTGGCCACACTACTGTTGGGCTCAATATACCTGGATTAGTCATCTACAGCCTAGGTGACTGGGAATGATACACCAGTCAAACAGTAATATCCTAAGGTAACTTCAGGGAGGACGGACCCATCTATGAGCAGAAGGGCAAAAGTGGGCTTGATTTTTGGAACAGACACAATCTGTGAAATCAGGTCCTTGAGATCCTTCTGACCCTTGGGGTCTTAAGCAGGAAGTATCAGAAAAGTTACCACAAGGATAACTGCAATGTGTTGGCCAAGTGTTCATAGCACTTCTGCTTTTTAGTCCTTAGATATCAGCTCTTCATTATGAAGCAGACCTTACCCAGTGTTGGATTGTTCACCTACTAATAAGAATGTGAGGTGGGATCAGGCCATCGTGAGATAAAAGTTTTACCTGACTGATGATGTGTTGTTGACACAGTAACCCTGATCAGCACAAGTGGAACAGCAAGTTCAAGTCTATGGATAGCACATATGGCCAGTACTATATATAAATAAAATTCAAAGTTAAAAAATTATATTCAAAATAAATTGATTAATGAAATGATCAAATGTCATATTTCTTCAAAAATGTATTTAAAATGTGTGTATACATTTTCTCATGTCTAGATGGGTATGTCTAAAGGAGAGCATAGGTGAAACAAGGTTGAATGTACAAAAATTATTCCAGAGAGGAATATCAATAGATCTTAAATGAGTGGTATGTACATTTAAGATTGAACTAATTATATTAATTAAAATAGAATAATTTTAATAAATGAATGGCAAAGACTGTGTATGTATGTGTGTATACACACTATACATTAAGACTATGTAGAAATTATTTTAGAATGCAACGTGATATAGTTTTTTTTACTATATGAGCTCCACTCAATTTAATTCATACATATTAAAATTTTTTATTATATGCAAGCTACTTTATTAGCTACTGGGGATACAATTGTAAATGTAGTAAGTATTCTTCAGAAAACACATAAATTCAGAAAGGAGTACAAACAAGTACACAGAGAGACATATGGTGTATTACATGCTATGTTGACAAAAAGAATAGGAATTTTTAAATAGAAAAGTTTCATTAGATGAAGTGGCATACCAGACAAGACATAAAATACAAGTAAAAGGTCTAGTATATACAGGTGAAAAGGAGGTATAAGGAAGAGTATTCAAGGAGAAAATATGATACATGTAAATGTCCCAAAACAAGGAAGAAAGATCATGAAATTGCAAGCCACAAAATATTTATCTCCCCCAAGTAAAACTCATGAAGGCTAGAAGGTAGATGGTAGTAGAGTGATAAGATATGAAGCTAGAGAGACAACAGAAGGCTAGTTCATGTAGAGTTCCCATAGGTTATGTATAGTAGTCTATATGTAAATGTATAATAATCTAAGGCCAATGGCAAGTAAAAACTTGGAAAGTAGTGGGGGGAAGGGGGGAAGAGATACATGATTATGTTTGCATGTTGAAAGCCTTCTTTATTTCACCATGATAAATTGATGAGGAAAACATCTGGGAGAGGCAGGGAGGCCAAGGGGGAGGTAATTGCATCTTTCCATGTGAGCGTGAATCAGGAGCTTCAGTATTTTTTATGAATCATAAGCCAAATAAGCAATCTGCTACGTATATTAAGAAAAGGAATATAAGTGATTTAAAGTCATGCTTTATAAGAGGATCATCTTCAAAAAATTATTCAAAATATTACTGTTTCAGAACACAAATATTGGTTATTAAGTTGAATGAGACTACCACATTTTTATGACTAAATTCAGAGCTGTCCATGTTCTTAGTAGATACCCTGCACTAGTACTGAACACCATTTAAAATACAAGCAGTTGAAAATTTCTTTGTTTATTTTACTGACATTTAATCTAATAAAAATTTCTTCTAAACAGTATTTAGGACTCTTAAGTCTATATGGGATATGTCTGCCCTTAGCTTTGCCAGAGGCAAAATGTATTTTTGTTGATAGAGTG
The DNA here is from genome assembly GCF_003031525.2 of Neophocaena asiaeorientalis asiaeorientalis. Taxonomy (NCBI): domain Eukaryota; kingdom Metazoa; phylum Chordata; class Mammalia; order Artiodactyla; family Phocoenidae; genus Neophocaena; species Neophocaena asiaeorientalis. The sequence goes on from NW_020173215.1 coordinate 10,867,854, forward strand.
AGCATTATGCTTTCCTCTGAAATTCCCTGTTCATGGCTTATTCAGTAAGTCTTCAGTTTGTTCAAAGTAGTCTTCTTATCTTCTTATGTTTTGGGGTTTTTTTTTTGAATACTGGTGAGAGCCTGTATGATTTTGTTTTCTGTGAATTAAGGTGATAGAGCATTCTTTTCAAAAATGAATTAAATGGAATATAAATAGACCCATCTTTTCTCAGTGACAAAGTAAAGCATTACAGGGAAACAATTCATGGGGAGAATTGTATTATGCAATAAAAATGTGTGTGTGTGTTCTATGACTTTAGAAAAATATAAACTGTTGATTCACAAAATGATATTTATTTTACTTTAAAATACAGTAATTAGACTAAATAGGGCTTGGTGACCCATCCTTCTTCCCCTCAAATCTTCTTCCCTCCTCTTTTGTCTTCTTTCATTTTATTTTGGAAGTATTTTTAAGCTATATAAATGTAAAGACACTTGGTTGGATTATTTGTTTAAAGTTATAAAGAAACATTTTAACATTTACATCAAAATAACACTTTATGAAGGAAGTAATGGATAGACTTAATGTTAATTAATATTAAAACTTAATGCTCACCACCAGTGTGTTAATTCCATTGCACCAAATACTAACATATTAAGGAGTAACCACTTAAAAGTGTAGTAATTTTCAAGTTTGTTAGTCTTTTGTTGCCATAATTTAGGATCCCTTTAAGAAAGTGAGGATATAGGTTAAGTTTATGTGATAATTCACTAATAAAGATTCAGATTTATATTTACAGTATGTGAAACAGGGAAACTACCTATTTTTCCTTTAAAAAGGATAGTCAATAAATTTAAAAGGCTTAGAAATAAAGAGAGCATTTTTCAGACCACATTAAGTGCAAGTGAAATCAATAACAAGGGGGTATCATGGGAAATACCAATTATTTAGAAATTCAGCATTATTCATATATATAATTGTTGGGTCACATAAGAAAAAATTCAAACCTGATGATAATGAAAAAATCATATAAAAATTCGTGATATATAGCCACAGTAGGCTTTAGAGAAAATCTTATAGTTTTTATTTGCTTACAATGGAGGAGAAAAAAATTTCTAGAATATTCAAAATCAATCACCCAAAATTTCACCTTAAAATATATAAAAAAAGAAAAGTAAACGACAGTCAAACTACAGAAATAGGATACCGAATACAGACAAATAGAAAAATTACAGAGCCACACGTTGATTCTTTGAGCAGATTTTTTTTAAATGCACCAATGAAAACAAAACAAAAACCATTATAAGCACCTACTCAGATTGATAAAGAAAAAAGAAAAAGAAATCCCACAAATTATAATAGAATGGATGAGAGAGGGGTTATCACTGTAGAGCCTATAGATAGTCAAAAGATAAAAGATATTTTGTCCAACTTAATACCAACTAATTGGAAAACTCTGTTGAAATGGACATATTCCTTGGAAATGCAACTGAGCAGAACTCACATTCTGTGAAATTGGAACTTGTAATTGCTCTGTATGTACTAATGAAACAGAATTCATCATTAAAAACTTTGCTACAAAGAAAATTTCAGACCCAGATGGTTTCACTGTTGAATTTTGTCAAATACTTAAGAAGAAAGACAAGTCTTACACAGACTCAACCAGGAAGAGGTATCCATCCCTACTTGTTTTATGAGGCTAGAAAAAGCATAATCTCCCAATCTCACAAAGACAAAAAAAGTAATTTATGAACTAATATTGCTCATAAATATAGATGCAAAAATACTTTAAAATACTGACAATTGAATCCAACAACATGTTAAAAGAATAATACATTATGACCAAGTAAATGTTATCTCTGTAATACAAGGTTGTTTTAACAAACCATTTCAATAGATACAGGAAAAGATTTTGAAAAATATCAACATTAATGTCTGTTAAAATCTCTCTCTAATTTCACTCTTTTACATGTAGCTGTCCAGTTTTCCCAGCACCACTTATTGAAGAGGCTGTCTTTTCTGCATTGTATACTCTTGCCTCCTTTATCAAAGATAAGGTGATGACCATATGTGCAAGGGTTTATCTCTGGACTTTCTATCTTGTTCCATTGATCTATATTTTTGTTTTTGTGTCAGTACCATACTGTCTTGATTACTGTAACTTTGTGTATAGTCTAAAATCAGGGAGCCTGATTCCTCCAGCTTCTTTTTTCTTTCTAAAGATTGCTTTGGCTATTCGAGGTATTTTGTGTTTCCATACAAACTGTAAAATTTTTTGTTCTAGTTCTGTGAAAAATGCCATTGGTAGTTTGATAGAGAATGCATTGAATCTGTAGATTGCTTTGGGTAGTATAGTCATTTTCACAGTGTTGATTCTTCCAATCCAAGAACATGGTATATCTCTCCATCTGTTTGTATCATCTTTAATTTCTTTTGAAGAACATAGGGGCAGGACAGGAATAAAGATGCAGACATAGAGAATGGATATGAGGATGTGAGGAGGTGGAAGGGTAAGCTGGGACGAAGTGAGAGAGTGGCATTGACATATATACACTACCAAATGTAAACTAGAGAGCTAGTGGGAAGAAACTGCATAGCACATGGAGACAAGCTCAGTGCTTTGTGACCACCTAGAGACAAGGAGGACACTACATAATGATCAAGGCATCAGTGCAAGAAGAAGATATAACAATTATAAATATATATGCACCCAACATAGGAGCACCTCAAAATATAAGGCAACTGCTAACAGACAGCTATAACACAGGAAATCGACAGTAACACAATAATAGTAGGGGACTTTAACACCTCACTTACACCAATGGACAGATCATCCAAAATGAAAATAAGGAAACAGAAGCTTTAAATGACACAATAGACCAGATAAATTTAATTGATATTTATAGGACATTCCATCCAAAAACTGCAGATTACATTTTCTTCTCAAGTGTGCATGGAACATTCTCCAGCATAGATCACACCTTGGGTCACAAATCAAGCCTCAGTGAACCTAAGAAAATTGAAATCATATCAAGCATCTTTTCTTACCACAATGCTATGAGATTAGAAATGGATTACAGGAAAAGAAACGTAAAAAGCACAAACACATGGAGGCTAAACAATATGTTACTAAATAACCAAGAGATCACTGAAGAAATCAAAGGGGAAATCAAAAAATACCTAGAGAAAAATGACAATGAAAACACGATGATCCAAAACCTATGGGATGCAGCAAAAGCAGTTCTAAGAGGAAAGTTTATAGCTATACAAGCCTAAATCAAGAAACAAGAAAAATCTCAAATTAACAATCTACCCTTATACCTAAAGGAACTAGAGAAAGAAGAACATGCAAAACCCAAAGTTAGCAGAAGGAAATAAATCATAAAGGCCAGAGCAGAAATAAATGAAATAGAAACAAAGAAAACAATAGCAAAGATCAATAAAACTAAAAGTTGGTTCTTTGAGAAGATAAACAAAATGATAAATGATTAGCCAGACTCATCAAGAAAAAGAGGGAGAGGACCCAAATCAATAAAATTAGAAATGAAAAAAGAGAAGTTAAAACAGACACGGCAGAAATACAAAGCATCCTAAGAGACTACTACAAGAAACTCTATGCCAATAAAATGGACAACCTGGAAGAAATGGACAAATTCTTAGAAAAGTATAAACTTCCAAGACTGAACCATGAAGAAATAGAAAATATGAACAGACCAATCACAAGTAATGAAATTGAAACTGTGATTAAAAATCTTCCAACAAACAAAAGTGCAGGACCAGATAGCTTCACAGGTGAATTCTATCAAACATTTAGAGAAGAGCTAACACCCATCCTTCTCAAATTCTTCCAAAAAATTGTGGAGGAAGGAACACTCCCAAACTCATTCTATGAGGCCACCATCACCCTGATAACAAAACAAGACAAAGATACTAAAACAAAAGAATATTACAGACGAATATCACTGATGAATATAGATGCAACAATCCTCAACAAAATACTAGCAAACAGAATCCAACAACACATTAAAAGGATCATACAACATGATCAAGTCGGATTTATCCCAGGGATGCAAGTATTCTTCAATATACACAAATCAATCAATGGTATACACCATATTAACAAATTGAAGGATAAAAACCATATGATCATCTCAGTAGATGCAGAAAAAGGTTTTGACAAAGTTCAACACCCATTTATGATAAAAACTCTCCAGAAAGTGGGTATACAGAGAACCTACATCAACATAATAAAGGCCATATATGACAAACCCACAGCAAACATCATTCTCAATGGTGAAAAACTGAAAGCATTTCCTCTAAGATCAGGAACAAGATAAAGATGTCCACTCTCACCACTATTATTCAACATAGTTTTTGAAGTCCTAGCCACAGCAATCAGAGAAGAAAAAGAAATACAATGAATACAAATTGGAAAAGAAAAAGTAAAACGGTCACTGTTTGCAGATGACATGATACTATACATAGAGAACCCTAAAGATGCCACCAGAAAACTACTAGAGCTAATCAATGAATTTTGTTAAGTTGCAGGGTACAAAATTAATGCACAGAAATCTCTTGCATTCTTATACAGTAATGATGGAAAATCTGAAAGAGAAATTAAGCAAACACTTGCATTTACCATTACAACAAAAAGAATAAAATACCTAGGAATAGATCTACCTAAGGAGAAAAAAGACCTGTATGCAGAATATTATAAGACACTGATGAAAGAAATTAAAGATGATATCAACAGATGGAGAGATATACAATGTTCTTGGATTGCAAGAATCAATATTGTGAAAATGACTCTACTACCCAAAGCAATCTATAGATTCAATGCAATCTCTATCAAATTACCAATGGCATTTTTTACAGAACTAGAACATAAAATCTTAAAATTTGTAAGGAGACACAAAAGGCCGTGAATAGCCAAAGCAGTGTTGAGGGAAAAAAAAATGGAGCTGGAGGAATCAGACTCCCTGACTTCAGACTATACTACAAAGCTATAATAATCAAGACAATATGGTACTGGCACAAAAACAGAAACGTAGATCAATGGAACAAGATAGAAAGCCCAGAGATAAACCCACGTGCCTACTGTCAACTAATCTATAACAAAGGAGGCAAGAATATACAATGGAGAAAAGACAGCCTCTTCAATAAAAATGGAAGCAACCTAAATGTCCATCGACAGATGAATGGATAAAGAAGATGTGGTACATATATACAATGGAATATTGCTCAGCCATAAAAAGGAATGATATTGGTTCATTTGTTGAGACGTGGATGGATCTAGAAACTGTCATACAGAGTGAAGTAAGTCAGTAAGAGAAAAACAAATATCTTAGGTTACCGCATATATGTGGAACATAGAAAAATGGTACAGATTAACCAGTTTGTAGGGCAGAAATTGAGACACAGATGTAGAGAACAAATGTATGGACACCAAGGGGGGAAGCCACAGGGCGATGGGGGTGGTGGTGTGATGAATTGGGCAACTGAGATTGACATGTATACACTGATGTGTATAAAATTGATGAGTAATAAGAATCTGCTGTATAAAAAAATTAAATTAAATTAAAAAAACAAATAAAAATAAATAAAAGCCTAAAAAAAAAAGAAAAATTTTCCTTTTCACCCTCTGCCTGTCCTAACAGCATAACAAATTAAAGAGAAAGTTTTCTGATATTTAGCAAACATCATGTAAAAAAAAAAAAAAGAAATCACCTCTCCTCAAAATGAAAGATAGATTCAATACAATCCCAGTAAGCTTTTTTTCTTTTTGGTAGTAATCAAAAACTGTTTCCCAGATTAACATGGAAATACGAAAGACCTAGATGTCCAAATGTTGAAAGAAATCAAGGATTTATACCTGACTTCCAAGATGTGTATAAGTTTATATTAATAAAGACTGTGTGGCATTTGAGTGAGGGAAGACATATAGATCAATGGAATAAACCTAGAAAGTCAAAGTGAAAAACAAATCAACAACAACAAAGGGGTATTGCTTTAAATTGCAAATAATTCCCCTGTAAGTAAACCATTTTCTGGATTTACACCTGACTTCAAGATGCGTATAAGTTCATGTTAATAAAGACAGTGTGGCATTTGAGTGAGGGAAGACATATAGATCAATGGAATAAACCTAGAAAGTCAAAGTGAAAAGCAAAACAACAACAAAGGGATATTGCTTTAAATTGCAAATAATACCCCTGTAAGTAAATCTCTTTCTGAATATTTAATAATTACCCATTCAAATACAATACATTTTCATTTTATTTTGTTGTGTTTCCTGTATCCCTTATAAAGAGATATTTATTTATTATTATCTACTTTAATCATGTTTATAGTAATGATAAATATTTATCAAATGTCTCTTTATTTTTTCTGATATGTTGTTACATAAAATTCATTTTATTCTTACAATGTGAAATGTACCAGGAGATGTATACATATTCTTTCACTGGTTTTATCTCTTTTTTTTTTTTTTTTTTTTTTAACGGTATGCAGGCCTCCCACTACTGTGACCTCTCCTGCCATGGAGCACAGGCTCCGGACGCGCAGGCCCAGTGGCCATGGCTCACGGGCCCAGCCGCTCTGTGGCACACAGGATCCTCCCAGACCAGGGCACGAACCTGTGTCCCCTGCATCGGCAGGCAGACTCCCAACCACTGCGCCACATGGGAAGCCCTCTCCTTATTTTTGATCTCTTTTTCTTCTCTCTAATAGTTTTCAATCTTTAACTGAATCTATAAAAATAAATTACTGGAGACCTTCAAGAGGGCAGAGGAGTAAGACGTGGAGATCACCGTCCTCCCCACAAATACATCAGAAATACATATACATGTGGAACAACTTCTACAGAACACCTATTGAATGCTGGCAGAAGTCCTCAGACATCCCAAAAGTCAAGAAACTCCCCACGTACATGGGTAGGGCAAAAGAAAAGACAAAGACAGAAGAATAGGGACGGGACCTGCACCAGTGGGAGGGAGCTGTGAAGGAGGAAAGGTTTCCACACACTAGGAAGCCCCTTCACTGGTGGAGACAGAGGGTTGTAGGCATCGGGGGGAAGCTTCGGATCCACAGAGGAGAGTGCAGCTACAGGGGTGTGGAGGGCAAAGTGGAGAGATTCCCACACAGAAGATCAGTGCCGACTAGTACTCACCAGCCCGAGAGGCTTGTCTGCTCACCCACCGGGGTGGGTGGGTGCTGGGAGCTGAAGCTCGGGCTTCGGAGGTCAGATCCCAGGGAGAGAACTGGAGTTGGCTGCATGAACACAGCCTGAAGGGGGCTAGTGTGCCACAGCTAGCTGGGAGGGAGTCTGGGAAAAACTCTGGACCCGCCTAAGAGGCAAGAGACCATTGTTTCAGGGTGCGCAAGGAGAGGGGATTCAGAGCACCACCTAAACGAGCTCCAGAGATGGGCATGAGCCGTGGCTATCAGCGTGGACCCCAGAGACGCGCATGAGATGCTAAGGCTGCTGCTGCAGCCACCAAGAAACCTTTGTGCAAGCACAGGACTCTATCCACACCTCTCTTCCCGGGAGCCTGTGCAGCCCTCCACTGCCAGGGTCCCGTGATCCAGGGACAACTTCCCCAGGAGAACACATGGCATACCTCAGGCTGCTGCAATGTCACGCTGACCTCTGCCACCACAGGCTTGCCCCACATTCTGTATCCCTCCCTCCCTCTGGCCTGAGTGAGCCAGAGCCCCGTAATCAGCTGCTCATTTAACCCCATCTTGTAGGGGCAGGAACAGAAGCCCTCAGGTGACCTACATGCAGAAGCAGGGTCAAATCAAAAGCTGAACCCCAGGAGCTGTGCAAGCAAAGAAGATAAACGGAAATTTCTCCCAGCAGCCTCAGAAGCAGCGGATTAAATCTCCACAATCAACTTGATGTACCCTGCATCAGTGGAATACCTGAATAGACAAGGAATTATCCCAAAATTGAGGTGGTGGACTTTGGGAGCAACAATATATTTTTCCTTTTTCTCTTTTTGTGACTGTGTATGTGTATGATTCTGTGTCTGATTTTGTCTGCATAGCTTTGCTTTTACCATTTCTCCTATGGTTCTGTCTGTCCGTTTTTCTTTTTCTTTTCTTTTTTTAATTATTTTTAATTTTTAATAATTTTTTTATTTTAATAACTTTATTTTATGTTTTAAATTCTTTGTTTCTCCTTTTCTTCTGAGCCGTGTGGATGACAGGGTATTGGTGCTCCAGCCAAGTGTCAGCCTATGCCTCTGAGGTGGGAGAGCTGAGTACAGGATATTGGTCCACCAGAGACCTCCTAGCTCCACATAATATCAAATGGCAAAAGGTCTCCCAGAGATCTCCATCTCAGTGCCAAGAGCCAGTTACACTCAGAGACCAGCAAGCTACAGTGCTGGACACCCTATGACAAACAACTAGCAACACAGCAACACAACCCCACCCATTAGCAGAGAGGCTGCCTAAAATCATAATAAGGTCACAGACACCCCCAAACACACCAACAGATGTGGACCTGCCCACCAGAAAGACAAGATCCAGCCTCATCCACGAGAACACAGGCACTAGTCCCCTCCAGCAGGAAGCCTACACAACCCACTGAACCAACATTAGCCACTGAGGGCAGACATGCAAAACAACAGGAACTACGAACCTGAAGCCTGTGAAAAGGAGACCCCAAACACAATAAGTTAAGCAAAATAAGAAGAGAGAGAAACACACAGCAGATGAGGGAGCAAGGTAAAATTCCACCAGACCAAAGAAATGAAGAGGAAATAGGGAGTCTACCTGAAAAAGAATTCAGAGTAATGATAGTAAAGATGATCCAAAATCTTGGAAATAGAATGGAGAAAATACAAGAAACGTTTAACAAAGACCTAAAAGAACTAAAGAGCAAACAAACAATAATGAAAAACAAAATAAATGAAATTAAAAATTCTCTGTAAGGAATGAACAGCAGAAAAACTGAGGCAGAAAAACCAATAAGTGACCTGGAAGACAAAATATTGGAAATAACTACTGAAGAGCAGAATGAAGAATAAAGAATGAAAAGAATTGAGGACAGCCTCAGAGACCTCTGGGACAACATTAAACACAACAACATTCAGATTAAAGGGGTCCCAGAAGAAGAAGAGAAAAAGAAAGTGACTGAGAAAATATTTGAAGATATAATAGTTGAAAACTCCCTAATATGGGAAAGGAAACAGTTAATCAAGTCCAGGAAATGCAGAGAGTCCCAAACAGGATAAATCTAAGTGGAAACATGCCAAGACACATATTAATCAAACTATCAAAAATTAAATACAAAGAAAAAATATTAAAAGCAGCAAGGGAAAAACAAAAAAATATATACAAGGGAATCCCCATAAGGTTAACAGCTAATCTTTCAGCAGAAACTCTGCAAGCCAGAAGGGAGTGGCAGGACATATTTAAAGTGATGAAAGGGAAAAAGTTACAACTAAGATTACTCTACCCAGCAAGGATATCATTCAGATTCAACAGAGAAATTAAAACCTTTACAGACATGCAAAAGCTAAGAGAATTTAGCACCAGCAAACTAGCTTTACAACAAATGCTAAAGGAACTTCTCTATGCAGAAAACACAAGAGAAGGAAAAAACCTACAATAACAAACCCAAAACAATGTAGAAAATGGTAATAGGAACATACATATCGATAACTACCTTAAATATAAATGGATTAAAGGCTCCAACCAAAAGACATAGACTGGTTGAATGGATACAAAAAAAAAAAAAAAAAAATCCAAGGAGAAAATATAAAAATTTAAAATATTTATGCACCCAACCTGGGAGCACCTCAATACTTAAGGCAAATGCTAACAACCATAAAAGGGGAAATCGACAGTGACACAATCATAGTAGGGGACTTTAACATCCTACTTTCACTGATGTATAGATCATCCAAAATGAAAATAAATAAGGAAACACAAGCTTTAAATGATACATTAAACAAGATGCAGTTAATTGATATTTATAGGACATTCCATCCAAAAACAACAGAATACACTTTCTTCTCAGGTGTTCATGGAACATTCTCCAGGATAGATCATATCTTGGGTCATAAATTAAGCCTTGGTAAATTTAAGAAAATTGAAACCATATTAAGTATCTTTACTGACCACAATGCTATGAGACTAGATATCAATTACAGGAAAAACTCTGTAAAAAATACAAACACATGGAGGTCAAACATTACATTACTAAATAACCAAGAGATCACTGAAGAAATCAAAAAATACCTAGAAACAAATGACAATGAAAACACGATGACCAAAATCCTATGGGATACAGCAAAAGCAGTTCTAAGAGGGAAGTTTGTAAAAATACAATCTTACCTTCAGAAACAAAAACATCTCAAATAAACAACCTAACCTTACACCTAAAGCAATTAGAGAAAGAAGAACAAAAAAATCCCAAAGTTAGCAGAAAGAAAGAAATCATAAAGATCAGATCAAAAATAAGTGAAAAAGAAATGAAGGAAACAATAGTAAATATCAACAAAATTAAAGCTGGTTCTTTGAGAAGATAAACAAAATTGATAAACCATTATCTAGACACATCAAGAAAAAAAGGGAGAAGACTCAAATCAATAGAATTAGAAATGAAAAAGGAGAAGTAACAACTGACACTGCAGAAATACACAGGATCATGAGAGATTACTATAAACAACTATATGCCAATAAAATGGACAACCTGGAAGAAATGGACAAATTCTTAGAAAAGCACAACCTTCCAAGACTAAACCAGGAAGAAATAGAAAATATAAACAGACCAGTCACAAGCACTGAAATTGAGACTGTGATAAAAAATCTTCCAACAAAGAAAAACCCAGGACCAGACGGCTTCACAGGCGAATATCAAACATTTAGAGAAGAGTTATCACCTTTCCTTCTCAAACTTTTCCAAAGTATAGCAGAGAGAGGAACACTCCCAAACTCATTCTACGAGGCCACCATCACCCTGATACCAAAACCAGATAACGATGTCACAAAGAAAGAAAACTAAAGACCAATATCACTGATGAACATAGATACAAAAATCCTCAACAGAATACTAGCAAACAGAATCCAACAGCACATTAAAAGGATCATACCTGTTGATTGAGTGGGGTTTATCCCAGGAACACAAGGATTCTTCCATATACCCAAATCAGTAATGTGATACACCATATTAAGAAACTGAAGGAGAAAAACCATATGATCATCTCAATAATGGAGAAAAAGCTTTTGACAAAATTCAACACCCATTTATGATAAAAACACTCCAGAAAGTAGGCATAGAGGGGACTTATCTCAACATAATAAAGGCCATATATGACAAACCCACAGCCAACATCATCCTCAATGGTGAAAAACTGAAACCATTTCCACTAAGATCAGGAACAAGACAAGGTTGCCCACTCTCACCACTATTATTCAACATAGTTTTGGAAGTTTTAGCCACAGCAATCAGAGAAGGAAAAGAAATAAAAGGAATCCAAGTTGGAAAAAAAGAAGTAAAGCTGTCACTGTTTGCAGATGACATGATACTATACATAGAGAATCCTAAAGTTGCTACCATAAAACTACTAGAGCTAATAAATGAATTTGGTAAAGTATCAGGATACAAAATTAATGCACAGAAATCTCTTGAATTCCTATACACGAACAACAAAAAATCTGAAAGAGAAATTAAGGAAACTCTTCCATTTACCACTGCAACAAAAAGACTAAGATACCTAGGAATAAACCTATCTAAGGAGACAAAAGACTTCTATGCAAAAAGCTATGAGACACTGATGAAAGAAATTAAAGATGTTACAAACAAATGGAGAGATATACCGTATTCTTGGATCAGAAGAGTCAACATTGTGAAAATGACTTTACTACCCAAAGCAATCTACAGATTCAATGCAACCCCTATCAAACTACCAAAGGCATTTTTCCCAGAAGTGGAACAAAAAATTTCAGAATTTGTATGGAAACACAAAAGATCCCGAAGAGCCAAAGCAATCTTGTGAAAGAGAAACGGAGCTGGAGGATCAGTCTTCTTGACTTCAGACCATACTACAAAGCTACAATAATCAAGACAGTTTGGTACTGGCACTGAAACAGAAATATAGATCAATGGAACAGGATAGAAAGCCCAGAGATAAGCCCACACACATATGGTGACATATCTATGATAAAGGTGGTAAGAATATACAATGGAGAAAAGACAGCCTCTTCAATAAGTGGTGCTGGGAAAAGTGGATAGCTGCATGGAAAAGAATGAAGTTAGAATACTCCCTAACACCATACGCAAAAATAAACTCAAAATGAATTAAAGACCTAAATGTAAGGCCAGACACCATCAAACTCTTAGAGGAAAACACAGGTAGAACAGTCTATGACATAAATCACAACAAGATCCTTTTTGACCCAGCTCGTAGAGAAATGGAAATAAAAACAAAAATAAACAAATGGGACCTAATGAAACTTAATAGTTGTTGCACAACAAAAGAAACCATAAACAAGATCAAAAGACTACCCTCAGAAGGGAGAAAATATTTGCAAACGAAGCAACTGACAAAGGATTAATCTCCAAAATATACAAGCAGCTCAATATCAAAAAAACAGGGCTTCCCTGGTGGCACAGTGGTTGAGAGGACGCCTGCTGATGCAGGGGACAGGAATCTAAAAAGAAAAATGGTTATGAAGAACCTAGGGGCAGGACAGGAATAAAGACACAGACCTACTAGAGAATGGACTTGACACAAGGAGGGGGAAGGGTAAGCTGGGGTGAAGTGAGAGAGTGGCATGGACATATATACACTACCAAATGTAAAACAGATAGATAGTGGGAAGCAGCCGCATAGCACAGGGAGATCAGCTCGGTGCTTTGTGACCACTTAGAGGGGTGGGATAAGGGGGTGGGAGGGAGACGCAAGAGGGAGGAGATATGGGGATATATGTATATGTAGAGCTGATTCACTTTGTTATAAAGCAGAAACTAACACACAATTGTAAAGCAATTATACTCCAATAAAGATGTTAAAAAAATCAATTATTTATTTGGTTGCATGGCAGAGTGATCATGTTGAGACACTATTCTAATTTTATTTCTCCCCTACTCTTCCTCCTTTCATAGGACCTGTAGCTTAAAATTGTGTCAGCCTAGGCACATATAACTTTGTCTGTCCTAACTTTTCAGTTAATCACATAAGAAAATTCTAAATGGGCAAAAAATTTTATAAAAACATCACTAATTAAGAAAGATCAGTTATTGTCAGAACTCATGTCCAACGGCAAACAATGAAAACTCTGAGTTAATATAAAATGGTGAAGTAATTTCTCTTCCAATGTTTTGAATCACTTTAAAAGAAATAAGTAGAACTTTCCATTTCAAATACTGTATTATCCTTTTTCATCTCATTTTTGTAACAATCAACTTTAGAAAAATTTTTGAGGCACAGTCAACTTTTTTAAAAAAGATTAATTTGCTTTTTATCAGCATTTCTTTCAAATTTGGACACAGTTTTGTTTATAATAAATGCAAGATTACCAAAGAGAAGGCTGAGTTCATGGTAAATATATTTAGTTACTATTTCTGAGTGATGTTTGCCTATATTTTTATAAACCATTAGCCAATTTTATCATTTTTTACTGTCGTTCTTGTTTCTGAAATCTTAGAATGCAACTTAAAGTATACTATTAAAGACACTAACTTTTTATATAGATTTGATCATTAATTTAAATTCACTTTTTCTTTCATCCTTTTTTATGAGACAATTTGTAAGTTCTTATTCATGTAGTCTATTTTTTAATGTTCTATATTTTAAATAATAGATTCTTTTAATCTCTAAGAGATGATTCACCTTTCTACTTAGTATCTGAAATAGTCATCAGGATTAAAATATTTCAAGTAAAGGAATTAAATGTGTCATGTAAGTATTTATTTATGATTACCTGCTAAGCAATTTAATGTATAGATTTTGAAACCAGATAAAGCATATCAATAGGAGCCATAATGTTTATAAAAACCATAAATATATTAAAATTTTAATATTTTAATGCTTTATCACTTGTTTTTTAAAAGTATGCAGAAGATTATTTGAAACTCATTGTCTTCTGTATGAGATTTCATTAATTTTTCAGGTGAATATTTCTCAGAGATGCTTGACTTAAGAACCGATTAAAATTAAAATGTCCCTAAAACCTCTAAGAAAAGATGCTGCTCTGAGACATGTTCCTTGAACATGTTTGTCAGTTTGGGACACCTGAAAAATTCTCAAAAGAATATTTTTACTCCACTAAAAAATAATATTACACATATGACTGATATATAAAATATGTTTATACATTTTTAAAATCTATGTGTATAAATTTTAAAAAATTAAAATCTTTTATTTAAGATTATTTATGTGACACTTCTGATTTTTTTCCACAATAGGAATTTATTTAGAACTTTCAAAAAATTTTTTGTTTTTTATTGAAGTATAGGTGATTTACCATGCTGTGCCAATGTCTGCTGCACAGCAAAGTGACTCAGTTACATACAGACATTCTTTTTTTAATATTCTTTTCCATTATGGTTTATCACAGGATATTGAATATAGTTCCCTGTGCTCTACAGTAGGACCTTGTTGTTTATCCATCCTGTATATAAAACGGTTTACAGCTGCTAATCCCACACTCCCAGTGCTTCCCTCCCCCACTCCCCTCCCCCTTGGCAACCACAAGCCTGTTCTCTATGTCTGTGAGTATGTTTCTGTGTTGTAGATAGGTTCATTTGTGCCATATTTTAGAATGAATTTTGAATTTAAAATTTTTACATAATATTGTAGGATTAACTCGTTGTTAATGAAAGACTTTTTTTCTCTCCTTTGACTTGTTGTTCATTTCAATTTTCTTCTTTCTGTGACTAGCCTCAAGTATTAGTATTATCATCTGTTTGGAATATGTTTGCACATCATAGATTTCATCAGCGTCTTCATTTGTTCAAGTACAGACTTGGGCAGCAACATTTTAGGGTTTTTGTTTCATTTTGCTTTGTTTTGTTTTGTTTTCCTTTACTTTCTGAGCCCTCTTTGTTTACTCTCTCACTCTTTCTCCATTAACTTACATTTTACCCCAGTAGCTGGTCAACACACATCGTTTGGTATTTGGTAGTGATCTTCTACATGGTGAACAATCACACAATACCTTCTTTAAACATTAAACCAAATATGTGCTGCAGTTAGCACCAAACAATATACAAATTTATGTATAAATATAAATACTTTAAAGAATAAACATATAGACTTCAAAAATCATATTTTGTCTTATATTGTCTAGGTTTTGAATTACTATAATTAAGTGATCATTTCATTGTTTACATTTGAAATCACCATTTATTTACAAGAATAAATCTGACTTGGACAGCAAACTAGATCTTGAATCAGAAGTTAAAATTCTGATTGAAATGTTACTTTTAAGATTGTTAAAATATAATGGCTTTTTTTTTTTTTTTTTGCTGTAAGTTTGAGATCTTGAGGTTGAAGTCATAAAAAATAACATTTTCATTCAGATATAGGCTCTCTGCCCCTTAGGCTCATGAAACACATATCCACTCTTATCATAAGCACACAGTCATTGTAATTCATAATAAGCCACATTCTTGGTGCTAACTTTGGCTCTCACGAAGATACATTTTTAAGATTTATTTCCTAGAATGTTTTTGGAAGGACTCAGAGATGTTTTCTTAAGGTAAAACCTCCTTTAGAGCTTTAGTTTCCTTCAGACTAGTTGAAGCAGGGAGATGTCATAGGTGTGTTTTATATTAAGGTTCTGAATGATATTCATACTTGGATTCATTATCCCTGTTTCTTCCTTGCTTACAGAACTCTTATTTTATTCTGGTAAAAAGTTCTCTGATAAAGGGGATGGATTACATTATGCTTTAACCAGTGAATCTCATACCCAGGTGCACATTATATTCACCTGAGGAACTTTTATGGAATGCTGATGCCCTGGAGGTTTTCGACTAATTAGTTAGGGATACAAGCCAGTATCAACACTTTTAAAGACCTCCAAATGTTTAATGCTTAAGCCAATACTGGCATCCTTTAGGCTAGAGGTTGAATAGCCATTACCTAGACTTAAAGGGAAAATTTTTTATTTTTGATGATATGAAAAATTGAGATGAGGAGAAAGTCTTTTTGTTTCTCTAGGTGCCTGTCCCCTCCTTCCCCAAATTCTTTGTTTCCTTATTTTTAGAAGACTGAGGTGTGACAATCTCATGTTTGAAAATGTGGCAGTCCTTTTGTAAACTTGAAGGTGATAACGCCACACCACTAAAGTTGGAAAATTAAAAGGAGTGAGGAAACCGGAATTTGTATGATATTAAATTGCTGAATCAACTCTGAAGATTTCTTGACATATAAGTAATAAATATTCTCTGCAGATAAGTTTTCTGTTACTTATCACCAAACATAACCTAACTGATTTAATTACTGAACCAGGCAATAACTTAATACTTAGTACTTAATTCAGGTAAGTTAAAAGCTATGAAGCTTTTTAGGCAATAGGTTTAAGCTCTTACGATCTTTCATTTTCTTCCATTGAGGCATTCCCTAAAACTCATGTCCTTAGGACTAGCTTAGACTTATTGTGCATTTTGACTAAGTCATTGCTTTAGTTGGACCCACCCTGTCAAATGTAACACAATATATAAAACTAACACCCAGTTTAGACACACTGAGGTCCAACCATATTGTGGCATTTTGTTGTGTTCAGAATTTAGTTATTCAAATACATTTATTGAGAATCATTAATATAAGTCTGTTTAACTCTGTGTATAAATATATGAGACTTGGAATAAATGATCAAATTCAATCTTTCACATTTATGATTAGTTAAAGCACTCTGATAGGGGAAAGAACCTGTAGCCTTTCTAAAGACAGTAAAAAGCGTTAGAGAGGTGGAACAACAGAAAAATACATGAAGCGTATAGGACAAGGCAGTACAAACTGTTGTATATCAAGGAATCTGTAACCCAAGTTCCATAAGGAGAAGTCATTCAAAAGATTGAGAAATATATTATTAAAAATCATTGTTATCACATTTTTTCATATGAAGGCAAGGAGAGATCAGAAAAATTCCCCCAAATAAATTGGATATAAACGAATGCAGCCAGAAGTGGAATCCTTCTCTAATTTTAAAAGTACATAATACTTTAAAAATGTATGCTGTTATATTATTTCATCTTTCTGGTACATGATAAAACTATAATAAATAAATATTGAGTAAAAATGAGAATAACAGAAGATTATCGATAGCCAATGAAACCAAAGCAATAATCAATGAAGTAAAGCTATAAGAAGGTTGAAACCAAGACTGTTCAGGTCACTTCAGGGACCAGACCCAGAATTGAAAAGCCACCAGGATTCATTCCATTTCTCTCTTTATTCTAACAGATAGCCTTTCTTCCTGAGTCAGGAGCTAGGGTCATTCCTCGTGTTACAGGAGAAAAAAGACTTTATATTCTCACATCCAATATATAAAATAAAAATCCTTGTAAACTCCTGGTTGTCCTAAATAAGGTCACATGCATTCATTACTGTGGCCACGAGGGTAAGTCCCATAAGAACCACCAAACTAGAGTTGAAGTTTGGGGGATATACTGAAAAACGTTCAAAAAACAAAGAAAATAGATGTGACGATTCATTTGAAAAGGGAAAGTGCACTTGGGAGACAAAATTTAAATAATATTGTATCATGTAAGTATTTTGGATCTTACTGTAATCACAGTAGAAGCTACTGAATGGTTTAAGTAGGAGTTATGTAAGCACATTTCTGGTTTAACAGATTTTTTTGGCTGCCATGTGAAGATTGAATTAGGGAGACGTGTGCATGAAAGTACAATAAATGGGGGAATACAGCCTTTTAAATAACCCTTTTAAAACAAAATTTAAAGGAAAATGGACTACTAGGATGGTAATGATACACATACAAATTTAAATCTTTTATACATTACGTAGTAAACACACTGAACATACCTCCGATTCCAGATGATTCCATGATTTTTTGCATATTCTGTAAAAGAGAAGAGAGTTAGCTGAAGTTAATGATACACAGAATCAAAACATTTAATATCTTATTATAGGACAGAGTGGGGGAAAACAGTAGGTGGAGTAGGGTCAAATAATTTAGTAGGAAAAAAATGTTCAGTTGATATTGTCAAGGTACCTCTCTCATTATACTCAATCATGTTTTAATGGTGGTAAGTAGTTTACTAAGCAATTTATGTATGTATTTCTTTTTATATTCATCTTTTAATTTACTTGTTATGTATATTTTTCATATGGCATGTCCTGACCTATCATTCCACATTCCAAAAATAATTTAAGGTCGGTTATGCCATACAACATTTGTCTAAATAAGAATGGAATGCCTGAAGACTTTGCAAAAATATATTTGCTCTAGACACTGAAAATGCATCATTTTCATATATGTAGAGCCCAGCATAGGCAAACTTGTGAAGAAAATAGGATTTCATTTCCAAAATTTCTTATCACAGTCTCAATGTTCTCTTTGGAAAACTTCTAACTTCAGGCCCTGTGTTCCTTGAGATGTGTCTTCCTTGTCAGTGTTACACTGGAACTTTGAGTGAATGAATGATCATCTCAGGCCCCTGGGCAGCAGCTGTGCCTGCAAGGTAGCTGGCTAGGTGATAAATCTAATCCATGCCAACATAAAAATAACAGAAAATGACTAAGATTTATTCAATGTCCAATATCATGCCAGCATGCCTCCCTCCATCCACACTATTTTTAACCTCAGAAGAGGTGAAATTACTCTAAGAGTAAAGGTTAAGACAAAGCAGATGCAGAAATGGTGGTGTCCTCATGTCAGAGGAAGAAACTTTTAGGCAGTATTGGAGCCCAATGCTCCTGTTCAAAATACAATATATTAGTCATTGCCTAGTGAGCACATAACAAAACTCAAAAAGAAAATAAGCTGTTATGAGCGTCATAATATACACAGGATTTTAAAATCTTGTATGTGTCAAATAGGGAACATATGAATTGAATATCTACCACTCACATAGTTTTTCATTAATCCTTCTACATAATTGTGTGGCAACTTAAACATCAGTTCATTGTGAATTAATTAAACCATTTTATTTCTTGTAAGATGAAATTTGTAAATCTTGTTATGTCCTTTTGTAAAACAACATTTTGAGTGGTCAGGGATGTTTTAAAGAGAGAAAGTCGTTTCTATTACTTATTATGAGTCCTTCGTAGGTGTCTTAAGGGAAAGTAGTTATTGTGGTAATTATTTTGGGGGGAAGAAAAAGCTGAGGCAATAAAGACCAAGCAACTTCCCCAAAGCAGACTAGATGAGACCAAGATTTAAGCTCTGCTGAACCTGATTTCACAATTTTCTTTCTTTATATTCTAGGTTTTCTTAAAGTCAATAAAGCCAAGAGACATAAATAGTAAAAGATGATATTATTATAAATCTACATGTGTCAATAGATTTTTAAATGGTAAAATTTTATAATATTTTCATGCTAACAGATGGTACTACTTCCATAAAATGCTAGCACCAACACAGAAATTAATAGATTTAATTAACATTAATTTATCTGAATTAATGAACTATTTTTATATCAGTGTTGATTTAGATTTTATGTAAAACACAAAGATGGCAAAATCTTCATGTGTTTATTCTACATCATATATGTTTATGTATATATATCATATAATACCACCTATTTATAATTTTAACACAAAAATAGTTTTACAGCCTCGTTAATCCACGAATGCTCTGGTATAAGTAATCATTATGTTCGCTGACAAGTGTACCAGGTCTTATAAAAGGAATCTCTTTCACTGGCTCTAGCAAGCAAATTTCCTAGTTCCCAAGAACATTCTTTTAGAGACTGTTGAATGTGTATCTGCCTTGAAAGGATGGCCTATCTACATTGCGGTTTTCCTTTTTATCTTCAGTATTTGGAATTCAGCTCAGGTCAAGACCAAAGAGGCAATTCTGCCTTGCAAGTGCTGCAGCTGTTTTCCTCCAGTGCCCCTCCATTCATAGCAAGGGAAGGAGTGCCAGACTCACACAAGATTAGTTTACAAGGAAAATCAATACTGCTTCCTCATCCTCATGAATTCTTGAGGTACATTGGCCAGGATCCAAAGAAGAAAGCCTCAAGTGGAAAAAAACTGGCTGCAGGTGAAAATGATACTCGAAGGTGTTAACCAGGTTATTTGGACTTTTGACAATGAATACATCACTAGGAGCTGAAGATGGCATGGCTTCCCTCCACCATCTGGCTTAATTGACAAATAAAAATATTGGGAAGCAATAAGCCAAAGGTTTCTTTCCCTTAGCCATATGTTATTATTGTCTAGTTATGAATTGAATTATGTTTTTCAAATATTGAAAGTCTTCCTAAATATATGTATAAATATAACATAAGAAGCAAATAATGTCATTCTTATTATACTAATATTACAAACTAATGGTGAATTCTATCAAAATATCATTGATGAAACTATTTGGATTATCTCAATAGTATGTTTTCCCTTTTTTGTAGACATAAATTAGGAAATATTAATCAAAACACAAATCCAGAAATTATTTTAATCTCATAGAAACATATTGTTTTCTTCATGTTTTGCTTAGCCATTCTAAATTAAAAGTGCCAGTGCCAAACAGAATCAAAAGAAATGTAAAATTCTATCATTATCAGGTGAAAATTTGACTGATACATATACATTTTCTCAATTTGTGTAATTTTTTTAATTCTACAAATAATTTCCATTATGTTCCAGGTGTTGTTTAAAACACTGAAGAGTAAAATAATGAACAAGGTAAAGATCGACCCCTTTCTCGTGGAGATTGAGTAAAATAGAGGGAGTTAATCTGACCATGTGAACAAATCACTAAATGAACAAAAATCACTAAATGAACAAATCACTAAATGAACAAAATATGGTACAGTGTTTCCTTTAACCCTAATACATCTTTTTTCCCCACTAACATAATTCCCTACTAAGTTGAGAACCACATAAATACAATTAAAAAAATATTCTAATCAAATCCTTTTGGGTACAGTGACACAAATGATGTCATTATTTTCCTGGATGAGGGTACACATGGACTCTTAATGTGCTCCACATTTTTATCATTACAAATCATGCAGAAAATACAAAGTGACACGATACAAAAAATTTAATCTAGATTGTCTAGATAAGGATTAGAAAAAAAATGAAATTCTACCTGATATAATCAGTCAATATTACTCTAATCACTATTGGATATTTTAATACAAGCAAATTAAACTTTAAACATCACCTTCAGGATTCTAAATATAAATTTAAATGATTTTAAAGTTAAAATACTACAGCATCAAAAAAAATCCTCTTAACATCAAAGTCTATTTCAGGTAAATTGTTATATTATATATATATGTGTGTGTGTGTGTATATCTATCTATTTACCTATCTATCTATCTGCCTACCTACCTACATGTCATCATTTGCTAAGCATTGGTAATAGAAATAATACATTAACCCTACCTGGAAGTGGAGATACACATTTAACTGGGAAAACTATACAAGTTGAATAGATTTTCCCAAATTTACAAAATTAGTTTCGGTAACTAACTTTAAATTACAGAAACAATGCATTTCCCCTTCCAACATTCTAACTCCTTCCCCTTTCACATATTTATTTCTTCTTATACTATGCCTGAATATTATATAGAATCAGAATAAATAAGATGTAGAAAAACAAAACTTCAATTAAGTAGCAAAATACTATTACCATTAGAAAAGACAGATAATTCACAAGGAAAAAATAAAAATATAAACCCAAAGCATAATGAAAAAAGACGTGTTAGGTTGCTAAGGCTGCCGTCACATGTATCATAGATGAGGTGGCTTAAACAACGGGAATTTTTTTCTCACAGTTCTGTAGACTAGAAGTCCAAGATGAAGGGGTTGGCATGGTTGGTTTCTTCTGTACATCTCTTCTTGGTTTGCAGATGGCTCTTATCATTCTGTCTTCATAGGGTCTTTCCTATGTATGTGTCTGTGTACTAATTTCCACTTCTTAGAAGGACACCAGTCATTGAGTCAGGCTCATGCTAATGAATGACCTCATCTAACCTTAGTTATCTCCTTAAAGGCCCTACCTTCAAGTGCAGTCACATTCTGATTTATTGGGGGTTAGAACTTCAACATATGAATTTTGCAGGGATGCAATTCAGCAAGTAACAGAAAACAGACTATCTTTTAAAATTAAAAATGATCCCTTTGAATAAGAGTAAAATATAAATTTTAATATAGAAATATAAAATAATTACTATAACATTTAAATGAAACTAATGATTGTTGAATGTTTATATTAATTATTATATACACATAAACCATGATCACAATGGACTCTACATAGTGAAATAATAACTAACTTTTATGCAGCTTTATTTTCTAGACATTTTGCTATTTTCAATGTGTTAATGGTTTTATTGTTCAAAACAATTGTGTGAAATTGGTTCTGTTATTATCCAGAATTTTCTGATACAGAAAATGAGCCTATAGATTTTTAGTAACTTTCACAGGATAATATAAATACTAAGGAATTCAGCAAATCTATATTGCCCATTCTGTCTGATTCCAAGCCCAAGCATTTATTTACTATAGAATATGACCTTTTGAAAATTAATTATAACATATCTTGGTTGTATTTGAATTAGGGTTTTAAGAAATAAAGTATAACAACATATATTTTATACTGCTAGTTTACTATAATTTTTAAGGATTCTAATGAAATAAGGAGTACTATATTTTGCTCTATCATGGAAATACTTTTTTCCACCATTTATTGTACAGCATGATAGCAATGATAAATTCACAAAGTCACATTCTGAATAAACCACTGTAATGTTTTGCTCTCCTGGAATCTGCTTGATTACACAAATACGTAGCCTAAGTAAAGATAAAACTTCACACACATTTCACATAATTCTCTTCCACCTTTACAAATAAATAACTAAAATTTTACAAAGTTGGGAAATTCATTTGATATAAAGAATTTAGATGCCAGATCTATTTTTTTCCCCACATTATTTCTTTAGACTAATAGGGTCAATAATACCACAAAAACTACAATATTGACTCTTAGGACCACAGATATGTGTTTTTCTTTCAACTTCTAACTGGAATTAAAAAGCCAGACTTCAAGAGCAAATTTAATTTTCTAATGTAATTTTCTTGGGAATACAACATTGAGAAAGTGTAGCAAAGGATATTCCCCTTTTGTCCAGTATTATATTTTAAAATATACAGACACATAATTGGGTGTTAACTTTGTTTTTTCACTTTTAGCTTGTCAATATTTTTGAAAAAATGTATAACACAGATAATTGCCTTGTAAAGTAGAAAACAATTTCAATCTTTCATCCTCAAGGCTACTTTGCAAAGTGTGAATAATGCTGTATAATATAGAAAATTTTAAATAAATCATAATTCTTTGAATTTAGAAAGATGAAGAGCAACTGTAGTAACAAAATTAGATGTCACACTATGCTAAATATGCAAAAAAAATCTTTGTGCAGATGGTGGAAATCAAATCCATTCTCAACTTCACAAGGCATGTCTATATGATGAAAAATATCAGTTTAACAAACCATCCATCTGCCATATTCAACCATCTTAAAACTAAATAAATGAAATATCTTGTGGCTAATTGTACAGAAATATTTCTACTTTAAAAAAATTATAAATAATAGATATAACTCCATTCCACAATTCTTTGATAAGCCAATTTTATAGTCACTATTAAGATGAATATGTTAAGATATTTTTAGTTGATATTTTAAAAGTGAGGTCATTAATTAAAAATGAAAAAAAAACTTAGTCCAATGGAACATATATATAGATACAAATATCTATTTTGATATCTATATCTTGGTAGATATAGGTATCTATATAGATATTAATAAATCTATATTAATATATATATACTGTATTGATCTATGTATATACACACATACATATATACCTCATTTCTTCTCTTCTGAAATAATTTTACAAAATAAAAATCACAGAAAACTTAATGTAATGTTAGTTTATATAATACATGTGATGTTAACATGTTTTAGTTTACACAGTGATTATAATGGTGTTTGTGGTATAAATTGTTTTAAATAGTGTACTTGAAATTATTTCTCAAGAAAAATAGAATCTAAAATATTTTTGTTATATATATATATATATACAAGTAAATACAAGAATATATATAAAAGTATTATACTTTATGTTTTTGCATTACAAGCTCTTAAAATATTTTTATGTAGACATAGATTTCATTTTTCTTGATAGAATGTTTTTTATGTCTTTTGAGCTAAGAAGTGCTCACTTGAGTCAAAGATTATATTACAATGTGATTATCATATCTCTCTGATCAATTCTATCTCTTTGCTTTATTTCTAAATTGAGGAACAGATCTTTGAGTTTTCCTTTACTTCACTGATTAGATTATACGCGATAGCAACTGTTTTGACTGCTTCTTAAACCTTCTGAAAATTTTATACACTTTTATCTCTGTTACCATCCCAACTGGTTCTTTTTTCATTAGATAGCCTATCTTTTTAGAAAACAAGTATCCAGGTTATGCCTCAATGGAAGTACAAATATTTTATTGCCGCAGAATTGTAGGGGATTACATTATTGCTCTTCGCAGATTCCCATTGATCTCTTTTATGTTTCTGTGCACAACTTCTGTGGCATCTGTGTTTGTTTCACATGCATCTTATATAGGATTCTCTTCCGATGACTATGCCAGGTTATTTAGCTTGCTTTTCAGAGAGAAGTGCCTAGGAGTTTTCATTTTTGGGGTGAAGGGAAAGAACAAGGATTTAGCCAATAAGTGACTGGTTGGGGTGAATCAAAACTCAACTCCCTTTCCTAGAGTTTGGATACATTAGGTCATGGTTTACACTCGCGAGATGCCCTGGAGTGCAACAGGAAAGGTGGAAGTTGGGGTGTGGCCTCTTTCTTCTCGACCTTACTCTTCCACCAAACTTCCTGGTAAATCCTCATCTTAGAATCTGATTCTGTGGAACCAGACTTATGACCAGGATTTTCCTCTGAGATTTCACAGAAATGCACATCCATGTTAAACTATATTATATTGTACATATTATTATATAACATATGATATATATGTATTATATATGAGCTATAATATTATATACAGACAGTCCCCAGCTTACAATGGTTCAACTTAACAGTTTTTTGACTTCATGATGAATGGCATGAAAGTGATAATTCATTCAGTAGAAACTGAACTTTGAATTTTGATCTCTTCTTGGGCTGGTGATATGAAGTAGGTACTCTCTCATGATGCTGGGCAGGGGCAGTGAGCCACAGATCCCAGTCAGCCACATAATCACAGGGGGAAACCACCAATATGTTTATAATCATTCTGTACCCATACGACAATTCTGTTCTTCACTTTCTGTATAGTATTTGATAAATCACATGAGATATCAATATTTTAATTATAAAATAGTCTTTGTTTTAGATGATTTTGCTCAACTGTAGGCTAATGTAAGTGATATGAGCACATTTAAGGTAGGCGAAGTTAAGCTATGATGTTCAGTGGATTAGGTGTGTTAAATGCATTTTTGACTTATGATATTTTTAACTTACAAGAGATTACCTGGATGTATATACCTGGATTTGTACGCAAGCATATACAGTCAATTAATATTTGACAAGAGACCCAAGAATAGTCAATGGAGATAAGGCAGTCTTTTAAATAAATGGTGCTGGGAGAATTGGATATTCACATGTAAAAGAATGAACTAGACCTGTATTTTACACCACTAACAAAAATTAACTCAAAATAGATTAAAGACTTAAATGTAAGACCTGGAATCATGAAACTTCTAGAAGAAAACAACAGTAAAACTCCTTGACATGAGTCTTGGTAATGATTTTTTGTATATGACACCTAAAGCACAAGCAACAAAATCAAAAATAAACAAGTGGGAATATATTAAACTAAAAAAGTTTCTGCCCAACAAAAGAAACCATCAACAATGTGAAAAGACAACCTATGAAATTGCAAAAAATATTTATAAACCATATATCTGATAAGGGGTTAATATCCAAAATATATTAAAAACTCATACAACTCAATAGCACACAAACAAACAAAAATCTAAGGAAAAAATGGGGAAAGGGCCTGAATAGACATTTGCCCAAAGAAGATATACAAAGGATGAACAGGTACATGAAAAGATGCACAACATCAATAGTCATTAGGGAAATACAAATTAAAACCACAATGAGATAGCACCTCACACCTGTTAGAATTGCAATCCTCAAAATGACAAGAGATAACAAATGCTG
This sequence comes from Neophocaena asiaeorientalis asiaeorientalis, assembly GCF_003031525.2. Classification (NCBI taxonomy): domain Eukaryota; kingdom Metazoa; phylum Chordata; class Mammalia; order Artiodactyla; family Phocoenidae; genus Neophocaena; species Neophocaena asiaeorientalis. Next base: position 10,894,220 of record NW_020173215.1, read on the forward strand.
GCATGGCTATAGAGAAAAGAGAACCACTGTGCACTGTTGGTGGGAATGTAAATTGGTACAGCCACTATGGAGAACAGTATGGTGGTTCCTCAAAAAAGTAAAAGTATAACTAACATATGATCCAGCAATTCCCCTTCTGGGTATATCCAAAGGAAATGAAAACACCAACTTAAATATCTGCACCTTTGTGTTCATAGTAGCATTATTTATAATAGCCAAGACATGGAAACAACCTAAGTGTCCATAGATGGATAAATGTATAAAGAAGTTGTGGTATATATATATATATATATATATATATATATATATATATACACACACACACACACACACATATATATATATATACATACATATGTAATATTGTTCAGTCTTCCAAAATGAGAAAATCCTACCATGTGACAACACAGATGGACCCTGAAAAATGCTAAATAAAATAAGTCAGATAGAGAAAATCAAATACTGTATTATCTCACTTATATGTGGAATCTAAAAAACAACAAACCAAAAACTCCTAGAAAGAGAGATCAGACTTGTGATTACCAGAGGTAGAGGATGGAGCAAAGGGAAATTGGAGTCAGGTGGTTAGAAGCTACAAACTTCCAATTATAAGATAAATAAGTCTTAGGGATATATGCACAACATGATGACTACACTAACACTGCTGTATGAGCTACAGAAAAGTTGTTAAAAGAGTAAATCCTATGAGTTCTTATCACAAGAAAACATTGTTTTTCTTCTTTTCTCTTTTTTTTCATTGTATCTGTATGGGAAGATGGATGTTACCTGGACCCACTGCGGCAATAATTTTACAATATATTAAATCAAACTATCATGCTGTATGCCTTAAACTTATACAGTGATATATGTCAACTATTTCACAATAAAAGTGGGGAAAAAAGTCTCATGCTTCTAACAGCTCTTAGCCTTGAGAAAATAAAATGATAGAACAGGAACATTTCACATTTACATGGTTTTAGCTCACGAGTCAGCAATCTTTTTTCTATGGCCAGACACACATTTTAGGCTTTGTAGGCAACATATGATTTCTGCTGCAACTACTTTGCTATTATAGTGAGAAACAAGCCATGGATAACACGTAACAAATGTATATGGCTGTGTTCCAATAACATTTATTTACAAAACAGGCAGCCAGTTAGTAGGCCATAGTGTGCTGACTTCTAAATGAGATTACAAGATTGATAGGTGCCTTCTACATGAGGAGTTGCATATTAAGTATCTATAAGATATAGAAATAATTGTTACAGTTTTTAGTTTGCCTTATCAAAGTTTTGATAGTTTCTATATAACTCACTTGAACAACAAATTGTGAAAGTGGTTCTTTCTGAATCATTCTCTAACATCACTTGGTATTAGGGTGAATATTCTATTTTCCTTTCTGATACAAATCAATCAACTAACAATAAATAAATAAAAGCATCCATTCTTCAGGTGGAGAATTACTATCCTACATGGGTATGCCTAGGTGAGTATAGCTTTCTTGCTATAACTTAATATATGTATTCCTGAAAATTTCACATTCTGTAAAATTACACTAAAAGTATACAACTACAAATATGGTAACCATATAATTTGTCAACTAAACTAGGCCACTCTTGGGAATGAAAGACGACACTATTCATAATTATGCCAGAGACAAAAAACTTAACCCAGGACTGGCAGGGGCCACCCCGGACTTCAGATTTTCCTATTTATGGGAAAACAAGTTGGAGGAAAGACAACTCAGAACACATACAAATCTGTACCAAAGCTGTAAGGCAAACAGTAATTGGTCCTTGGGGGAGGACCACTTAGGCATCTCAGCCTGTTTAGAGGCTGCCCCTGCAATATGAAATAGGCACGATAGCAACAATCTAGGAGTCCTGACAGCAGTTTAGTTAGTGCTAAGGCTACTCAGCAACTGTGAGTATGGGCGAAAGTGGAGTCCTGCATTAGTTGAGCTGCCATTCAGGTCACCACAGTGAACTATGCATCTTGTGGGCTGCCGAGAGCTGCTCAAGGTTGAGAGTACGCCTCCCTGTAGAAGAAACCCCAGGACCATTTTTAAGTTTGTTGAAATACAGCCCAAAGTGGTCTAGCTTCAGCAAAGTACATTTGCCTTTTTTTCTGTTGGATATTTAACTGCACCCCTATTATTTTAATTTTTCTTGCTTAGGAGAGACTGTGAATGAAACAATGTGACTTCTACATTTTCCTGATGTTTCCCTATTTAGCAATCAGGCACAGAAATTCATGTTACAAAAAAAGGGCTGTTTACAACTTTGGGTAAAACAATACACTAAAAAAAATGTTTTAAAGAGATAATTGTAGATTCACACGTGGTTGTAAGAAATAACAAAGAGAGCTCCCTTGTACACTTTGCTCTGTCTTTCCCCAGCTTTATACTTTGTAGAACTATTGTATAATATCATAAACAGGATATTGACATTGATACAATCCACCAGTCTTATTCAGGTCTGCCTAGTTTTACCTATATTTATTTGTGTGTGTTCATGAAGTTCTATACAAATTTATCGTATGTGTGGTTTTCTGTATCCACCACCATAGTCAAGATCCTGAACAGTTACAAGAATCATTTTTGTTGCCCTTATAACCACCCAACCTCCCTCTTCTTTCACTCCTTATCTCTACCATATACTAATCACTAATCTGTTCTCTACTTCCAAAATTTTCTCATTCCAAAAGTATTGCATAAATGGTATCATACAGTGTGCAAGCTTTGGAAGTTAGTGTTTTGTCTTGCTTACCATAAATCCTTTGAGATTTATCCAAATTTTTGCATGTATCAATAGCTTCTTTCTTTTGTTGCTGATTAGTATTCCACTGTATGGATATAACCGGTATATAATAAGGTGTACTTAACCATTCACCAGTTGAAGAACTTCTGGGCTTTTTCCAGTTTTTGTCTATGAGACACAAAACTGGCATAAAATTCTTGTACTGTTTTTTTTGAAAATAAGTTTTTATTTTTCTATTGATCCATGCCCCAAAGTACAATTGTTGGGTCGCATGGTAATTATACACTTAGTCTTTACAAGAAACTGCCAAACTGTTTTCCCAAGTGGTTATACCAATTTTATATCCCCACTGCCCTGCACGAGTGATCTAGTTTCTCTGCAACCTTTCCACTATTTGGTATTGACATGTTTTAAAAAAAAAATTTAGCCATTTTTGATAGGTGTGTAATGATATCACATTGTGGTTTTAATTTTCATTTCTCTAATGGCTAATGATGCTGAACATATTTTCATGTGCTTATATGCTACTTATACATCCTCCTTTGTGAAGTGTATATTCATTTCATTTGTCCATCTTCCAATCAGATTGTTTTTTTCTGTTGTGTTTTGAGAGTTCTTTATATTCTAGATATTAGTCAATTGTTGGATATGCAGCCTGCAAATATTTTTACCCAACCTATAGCTTATTTTTTTCATTCTCTTTACACAAGCCTTCAAAGCACAAAAATGTTTAGTTTTGATTGGGGCTAATTTAACAGTTTTTTCTTCTGTGGGCAATTTTTTTTTTTTTTTTGGTAGAGTATTAGAACTTTTTACTTAGCCACTATCCCATGATTTTCTTTTTTCCTAGAAATGTTATAATTTTATATTTTAAGTCCATGATCCTTTTGCATAAGGTGGGAGATTTGGGTTAAGATACATTTTACCTATGGATGTTGAATTTGCTCTAGTACCATTTGTTGAAGAGACTATCCTCCCTCCATTGAGATGGTTGTGCAATTTTGTAAAAATCAGTTGAACTTATTGGTGTGGGTCTGAGTCCTCTTTTCTGTTCCACTGACCTGTATGTCTATCTCTGCTCCAATATTACATTCTTTCATCACTCTAGATATAGTAAACCTTTAATGTTGGGTAGAAAGTTCCTTCCTCTTCATTCTTCTTTGTCAAGATTGTTTTAGTGACACCAAATTTTTGAATGACTTTATGTCAACAGAACGCCTTGCTTTGATTTTGGTAGAAATTACATATTAAATGTGTAGATCAAATTGGAATCTTTACTTCAATGAATCTTCCAAGCCATGAATGATATGTTTCTCTACTATTTAGGTATTCTTTGATTTCTTTCATCAAGAATTTGCAATTTTCAGCATCAGAATCTGTAATGTTTTATTAAGTATATATTTAAATATTTCATTGTTTTTGTAAATAGTACGTATTAAGTCAGTTGCAGGATTCTCTTACTACCTTTTAATGGCTCCAGGATTTGTTAGTGATATACCTATTTCATTCCGATATTGATTTCTCTTTTCTTTATTTTTATGACCCTGGCTAGAAATTTATCATATTATTCATTTTTTTCAAAGAATAAGCTTTATATTTCATTTATTTTTATTTTTTTATATGTTCAATTTCATTGATCTCTGTTCTTTATACTTTCCCCTCTTTTGCTTGCTTTGGGTTTATTTTGGTCTCACTTTCTAGTTTAACTGAGGAAGCAACGTAGATTGTTGAACTTAGATTATTGATTTTAGACATTTCTACTTTTCTAATTAAGAATTTCATGGCATAAATTTCCCTCTCAGCACTGCTGTAGCTGCATCCCCAAACTTTTAATATATTGTGATTCCACTCTCATTTAATTCTATGTATTGTTTATTTCCTTTGAGACTTCCTATTTGACCTATGGATTATTTAGAAATGAGTTGTTTTATTTCTACTTGTTCAAGATTCTCCTATTGTCCTTCTGTAATTGATTCCATTATGGTTAGAGAACACACGCTATATGATTTCAGTTCTTTTAGATGTGTTGAGGTTTATTTTATGGCCCTGGCTATGGTATCCCTTTGTGAATGTTCTATTGGCATTTGAAAAAAAAAGTTCATTCTTCTTTTTAAGTGAATATAAATGTTAACAATTTTTTAGGTGTAGTGTTATATATGTCAATTAAATCCTATTGATTGATTCTGTTATTCATATCCTTTATATCCTTGCTGAATTTCTGTATAGTACTTCTATCAGTTACAGAGAGGCAAGTACTGAAGTACTCAACTGAAATTGTGGATTTGTATAGATGTCTTTCAACTATTAGTTTTTGTTTCATGTATTTTGGGACTCTATTATTTGTTAAATCTTTCTGGTAAATTAAACTTGTATCATCATGTAATATTCCTCTTTATCTCTAGTACTTTGTTTTGAAATGTACTTTATCAGGATTTAAGTTTTTAAAATTTAATGTTTAAAAAAATTCCTAAGCTCCAATTTTCTTTTCTATCATTTTATTGATTTTTTTTGAATTAAAAATAATTTTTGGGCCATGCCATGCAGCATGCAGGATCTTATTTCCCTAAGCAGGGATCGAATATGTGCCCTCTGCATGGGAAGCATGGAGTCTTAACCAGTGGTCCACCAGGGAAATCTCTCCATCATTTTATTTTGAATATGTGTACTTCTCTAACATTCACCTTGATCTCTAAATTATCTACAGGTATAAAATAAGGTTTATTTTATATTAAAACTTACTTTTAAGTTGTAATGTCACAATACCTACTGGCTTACCTCATGTTTCATTCTTTTCTAACTTTACTACACCTGAACTCAGAAGAGGAGCAAAAGAGAAAAATACATCAAATAGTTTTTTAAAGATTCCCTTTAATCCCACCAAGATATTCTAGAATTGCTTCAAGAATGGCAAGGGCTTTCTAATATTTTTAAGATTTAATTTTGAGCTAGGGCCTGAATATACTGAATATATTCATAAAAAGTTGAAGAGAAACTATAAAAGATGAAATTGAACAGTGACTTTCTATTTCCCTCTGGTTTAAGTCTTTTAGATAATATTTAGAAAAAGTCTATGAAGTTTCATTATATTAGAATATGGTAACTTCATATTCTGCAGTTCATTTTAAAATGCCTGTTACAAAGTGAAGCAAAAACAGGTCTGAACTACTTAAAATTTTTGATCATTTAAACATCTAATTTACCTCAAAATCACATATATGTGTACTATTGTTATGTTTATATTTCATATCCCAATGAAATGTGAGATTTGGTCTATAAGAAGATTTTGTTTATCACACTTCCTAAATTACCAGCACATTCTTGGATTATTTAGTATTTTTCTTTTTATTTTTTACTTAGTATTTTTCTAAAAACTACTAGCACTTAATACTTGTCATCAAGTTGAGGACTCTGTCTTATTGCTTTTTTTTTTCTTATAAAAGACCCTAAAATAATGCTAGAAAAACTTTTATGCTGTTAACCAGTGTAAGAGCATTTATAATGATAAATGTGTTTGTTTTGATATCAGTTCACATGCTTTTATGATCCCATTTTCAAGTTTAATAAAAGTACTTGAAAACTGTAAATAATAGAAGACAAGAAGTTTTGAAACTTTTTATGTGACATAGGGATGTGGTTGAAGTATTTCAAAGTATGTTTAGAACTTAATTTTTAAAGAGGAAATAAAAGCTATAGTGAGGAACTAAATGAAGGTTTTAGTAAAAAGCAAAAGAAGGAAGACAATTTCATAAGATACAGGATTGCAGTGTGTCTAATAGAGATTTACATATTGAAGTATAGCAGCATTTGCTTATATTTTCACTGCCAAGGTACTAACTTATCATAAAAATAGGGTTTGACTTCTGGATATAACATTTTTTTTTCATAAAATAATGTCCTGAATTCTAGATGAGAATTTTGCATTATGAATGTACTGTATAGAATATTCTGACAATTATAATAAATCCTTCTTCAAATTTGATTCTGATATATCATATATAAGGAATAGAACCACAGACATACAAGGAAAAAATAAAATTTTCATCTTATGTGGTACTTTTACAAATCTGTCTTGACATCTAAAGATATAGGTTTCCTATCTTCAATCAAACACATTATGTATACAATTATTGTTCTTGCTACTGTACTTTAGAATATATGTTTTTAAAGGTGAATTTTCTTTAAAATTGTGAGAAAAACACCTTTAGAACATGCTAAATGTGTTCTTTTTTATTGAAGTTACATATCATATATATTTTTTATCAAAGGTCAAAATCTCAATAACTGCTAAAAGGATAACAGAGAAATGTATGAAAAATATATGTTCATTGACATAAAACTATGAAAATATCTGTATTACACAGTTTAGAAGCTTGAAATTCAAATTCAAATTACTTATGCCAAAAGTAAAATAATACACATATATGAGGGTACTAAAAATAATCATCCACTATAAATTCCAAATTTGCAATACATTTACTGAAATAAGAGAAAACACCTACATAAGAAGAGATGTAGACTATGAAGCAAAACTCAACTTTTATTTGTAATTTTTTACAAATAACAATTTGAAAGATTTGTGGAAATGATCCAAAGTGATGAATTTTGTTTATAAATGCGATCCAAAAAATGATTTTGCAATTTTATTGCTGTTTTCTAAAATGACATAATGCTCAAAATCCACTATTTTAAAATTATTTTTATGTGAACGTTTTTTTCTCTTTTGTAATTTTAAGCAAGCTACTATAGGTTTTAAAAATTTCAAACAGTGACATGCAACTTAAGCATTACACAATAACAGAAAATCGTGTTCTTTCCTTTTGTTCAGAGTTTTCTGCAAAAGAAGTGATAGGTTAAATTTTTACATGCAAAGAATGAGAGATTTGTGATCTCCCCTTAATTTCATACAACTTTAAAAAATTTTTCAGGTGTTTGAAATAAGGAACTAAAAACAAAGTAAAACAAAACAAAAACAAATTTATGATAAAATATCTTGAAATATTAAATATAGCTGATAATATGTTGAAAATGTTTAAATACATTTAAATATGAATAGCTAAAATGTATTAAAGTCCTATCACATTTCAAGAACGAATAAACTATCCTTGGATCAAATATCTGAGGCTTCACAGTCCAGTGAATTTGCTGGTACTCAGTTTACAACTGAAAACTCTTCTCTATTTCTTTCTGTCTCTCTTTCTGTCTGACTCTCTCTGTCTCTGTGTCTCCATTTCTCTCTGTCTCTCTTTCTATACATATATGTTGTTAAAAGATAAACTGACGCATATTAAAAATTTTAAGTCTTTTAAGCAAATATGATTGGAATAGGGCAACACCCAATCTAACAGGTAGAAAGGAGCTTCGAGGAGCTGTACAAAATGAGACTTTTTTAGACAGAAGGGAGCAGGAACAAGGAAATTATATTAGACAAGATTACTTGCAATTACTGCAAGATTAATTTCCTTTAGAGGATGACAGGCATCTATCAGGCAGATTACCTAACTAGTGTCAATCAGGTGATTCCTGATTGACTGGTTTAAGATTCCTTTTCTGGGAAAGGTTGAAACTATAATTAAGTCTTAGTTTGGTGATATGGAGTTTAGCATAAATGACTCCATTTGGAGCTTATTGTCTTATTTTTACCAAGGTGTATATGAGCTTTTGACTTTAAACCCATGTTTTTAACTTCTCAAGATATTTGATCTTTTCACATTTTATCTATGTTTGTCTATTAATCTTGTGGCTTTCTAAGTCGTAAACTTACATACTCAGCTCAATTTGACAAAAAATATAAATAAGTAGAGATCTTAAGAGATCTTCCTGCTTTCCAGGTCATCTCCATTCACATCATCCTCTTTACTGCCATCAGAGTGTTGTTTATAAAATGCAAATTTGCACATGTTCCTGTGCTTGGTACATCTTCTCAGTGGCACTTCATCCTGTTCTCACATTTGTTATCCCAAACTTGCATTTTATAACCTAACAATGTTAAAATATTTGAAACACCAGTATTCTCCTTCCTTCTCCCCCAGCCTTATTCTTCCATCATCATCCTTGCCACTTAATAAACACAGGCACCTGTGTGCATATGCTCACCACAATCACAGCTCTGCCGTGGCTGCGCTCACTCTGTCTGGCTCATCTTCCACATTACCTTTTGCAGTATGGTATTGATCTTGGGTAGCCTCGACCTGCAGCAGCTTGAAGCAGGGTTTTGGTTCCCGGCCAGAGACTGAGGTCGGGTTGCAGCAGTGAGAGTACCTAAACCTAGCCACTAGACCAGTGGTCAGTGGCTTAGAGATGCATGCACACACATGGGAAGATTCTGAGATACACCAAATACAGACTTGGAACCAGGCAAATCAAAATGACTGGCCAAAGAAAACCCAGAAGAAATGCCCCATATAAGTGATTTAAAATGCCATGAGCCCACGACTCTCTCTCTGAGAGAGAGAGCCCCTGGCCCTTCGGCTTTGCAGAAAAGAATTCCCACAAAGATGGAAAGTAGTGAAACAAGTAAAGTATTTATTAGGAGGAAAAAGAGTACAGTACGTGTGGATAGACACACGGGAGGACTCAGAGAGAGAGTCGTTTTCTTTGGCCAGTTTTCTTTGGCCAGTCATTTTGATTTGCCTGGTTCCAAGTCTGTATTTGGTGTATCTCAGAATCTTCCCATGTGTGTGCATGCATCTCTAAGCCAAGATGGATTCCACCGAAGATGCCTATGGGTAGACTTAGCATCACTCCGCTTTTGACCTCCGAGGAGCCTTTCTGCGCAGGTGTAGTTGGGGAGGTCCCCTGACTTCGAGAACGAGGAATATGTGGTCTCTTATCTTCTATCTGGGCAGGGCCCAGCCTCCTCTCTCAATAGTCCTGCTATTCTTGTCTCAGAGTGTTGGTCCACAGGGAACTCCAACTGTTTACCGTGGGGAGGCCATCTGTCTCCTGCCTCAGTATCTTCTGTTATTATTTAAAACTCCAATATGTATCTCCTCACTAGGACATCTTGTTTGATATACTAAATATGGTTAAATGCCTATCTTTTCTTTCAAGATTTTTCTTTTTCTTTCATTTTCCATAGTTTGAAAATAATATGTTTAGATGTAGTTTGTTGAAATTTATTCTTCTGAGCTTCCAGGATCTGTGTTTTGCTGTCTGACATTAATTTGGGGGAGATTCTCAGTCAGTATTGCTTCAAACTGTTCTTATGTTTCTCTTTTTCTTCTCCTTCTGGTTTTCCCATTACCCATATGTCACAACTTTTGCAGTTGTTCCACAGTTCTTGAATATTCCATTTTGGGTTTTTTTTTTTCTTCAGGCTTTTTTTCCTGCTGCTTTTCAGTTTTGTAAGTTTCCCTTAACATGTCCTCAAGTTCAGATCTTTCTTCAGCCACATCAGTTTACTAATGACGTCATTAAAACCATTCTTCATTTCTGTTAGAGTGTTTTTGATCTCTATCATTTCATTTTGGTTCTTTCGTAAAATTTTCATCTCTCTGCTTATGTTACCCATCTGTTATTGCATGTTGTCTACTTTTTCCACTAGAAAAGTTAGAACATTTATCATAGCTATTTTAAATTGCTGATCTGATAATTCCAACATGTCTGCCATATCTGACTCTGGTTTTGATACTTGCTCTGTTTCTTCAAACTGTGTTTTTTAGTCCTTTAGTATACCTTGTAATTTTTTGTTCAAAGCCAGACATGATATATAAGGTAAAAGGAACCTGGTACTGATTCCATGGAGGTTCTCTGCTTGTGTGTCTCTGCTCTGGTAAGTTGTGATTCTCTGCATCCTCCTGTGTGTCTTCCAGTTTGTGGGCTGTGGGGGCCTGGCAGAGATTCATCCTGTAACCTCAATCCTTTGACAAATCTAATAAGAGTTGCTAATTTTTCATTTGTTTAGGCTTTTATTTGTTTTTAAGACAAAGTGATGACTTTGAAATTCCTTACATTGCAGACCAGAAACTGTAAGTAAGAGCTTTTTCGGTGCCTCTTTTTTTCTGTCTCAATAAATATGCATTTATGTTATCTTGTTCCTCAGGAAGCTGTATATTACTCCAATAATTGTCCATATCAATTTTTTAATAAAACTGTGTGTTTACTGTATTTTCCTGCTGAATAGTATATAAGTATTTTGAGAATATTTATTACATCTTTATTCATCATTCTAACACTTGATATTAACTCAACGTTCGATAGTGATAAATGGTTTTGGAACTGAGTTAGAAGTAAGTGATAGTTATATTAAAAGTGATTATTTTGTTATAGGTTTACTCAGTTTAATTTGGGCTTAGATATTTGTTAATTTATTTCATCTTTTAAATACAAATAGGTCTTTAATCAAGATATACCAATTTATATTACATAATTAAACAATCCTCCAATCTTAATATCCTCCACTACTTATTCACATTCACAGATGATTGTCTGAGGTCTCTGATACATTTGAGTTTTATTGAGACTCACAGGGTGACAGAATTAAACATCTGGGATATTTCTGGTGAATAAAACCTTTGCCCAGAATTGACACACTTGACAACCACTCATCTTTCTTTGGCTGAAGAAGTCACATGACCATACTTAACTATAAAAAGAGGGAGGACACGCCAACCTACCATGTACTGGGAATTAAAAAATGTACCTTCATTTTTTCTAGTTTTAAAATTTATGTATTGCTATGTATTTTCTAAACTGGCTCTATGTAACAACTTGCCCCTAGGCTTTGCTGTTTAATGTGAATATTGGGACATTTAAAAAAAACATTTTTGAATATTTCTTATTACTAACTAATTTTCTTATTTAAAATTTTATTTTACAAATTTCCTTTCTTATTGTATGATAGTAGGGAATATTAAAAATCTTAAATTGCTATTTGAGTGTGTACCATATTTTAACCTAAATCTGATGAAATAACAGATGTCTCCAAGAATTTGATTAAAAGTAATTTCAAAATAATTGATTAAGATGGAGAGGTAATATGCTATAATGAAAAAGAACATTGCAAAAGAAGTCAGCCATGGAAATGAAGCATTGTACCTAATAATAGAGGGCCCTTGGGCACATTATTTAACCTTTCAGGATGTCATAGTACAATGTTTATAATAAGACAGTTGGATTAAATGATGTCTATTGTTCCTTAGCCAGAAAATTCTGATTTATGAGAATTGGTAATGAAGACATATTATATACTTGTAACTTACTTTTACCTGTTCTGTTTATAAACTGTCAGACATTGAATTCTCAGTATTCCCAAGCCTGCTGTCTAACTTTTAACTTTTATTTGACTAATTAGACAGAAGAGACTAAAGTGGATTAGCATAATAGTGATTTTCATGGTCTGCAGTTGCCTGGAAGTACAATATCTAGAAGTTCTAATTCTTCACACATTATGTTTTAAAAAAATTTACTGATTAGAGGACTGAGCATTGGATAGTTATTTTAGAAATATAATTCAACAATACCTTTTAAGTAATTCCCACTAATTTTAGGTAGCTTTAAGTCTTTGCTTCTACTAGAATTAATTATACTAAATGCGTGAGTTAGATATTCATGAGATGCATATTTATATAAATTGTTACAATATTTTTTCTTATCAAACTTATATAAGTAATAAATTAAGGGAACTTATATTAATTTTTGCATCAAGAGTTAGGGGGAAGTGATTGAAAAACTGATGTTTTATCTTTCCTTAAGTGATAAGTTTAAGCAGAAGGAAATTGAGAGTTATATTATTATTATCATTTATGAAAGAAGTTTGAAAAGCACATATCAATATTTTGTTTTAAGATACTACCCACAATTTTCACATTAATGACATACATTTTCAAGTATTTTTGTTTTAGAATCACTTCACAAGTCAATGTTTCATGTTATCTTGCCATAAGTTGTTGTATAGCTCTACATTTAATAAAGTTTTATTCTAAAAATCTTAATATTCAGTTTATTCATCAATGTTTATAAGCTTATGTATTTGGAAATTCTATATTTTTCCTCTACAATATCCTCCTCATATTTGCTACATTAAGAAATTAATAGGTTTTTCTGGCAAAAATTGAAATACTTTAAAAATATTTTTAAATAAATAATTTTTTCCAAAGAATAACTATATTAGGTGAAATGATTTTTTATTCTTATGTAAAACACTGATCATTATTTTAGGAATTTGAAAGCAAGAGACCTTCAGTATGACTTGTGAACTACTTTGTTTTGTTATGCTTGCACTGGGCATAATTGAAAAAAATTATGGTTTCTGTAAGATAAACTTAAAATCCCATCTAATTCAAGAGAGGCCTAAAGATTTAGCACAATTTCTAACATGGATATTATACTTCTGTTGTATATCCATCCCTGGAATATGCAACACTTTTGTATTTATTCAACACAATCTTTATTAACACGATTTTTTGTTGTTGTTTTATTCCAGAAGTAGTTAACCTAACAACAGTAAAACAATCAAATTTCTAACATGAAAATTAAAAATTTCCATCTTGATTTAGTTATATCTTACAGGAAATAAACTTGACTCGAAGTGCTGTTAGTAAACTTATTGCTGTCACTCTCCTGCTGGTCTGAGGTACACTCATTTTTATAATACATTTCCTCCCCAAACCTAGATGCCTACTCCCTATTTGCTTTTTAGCATAGCTGAGGGAAGCTTGGAGTTCTTGAACAAAACTTTGCCAGAATTTAAAAGAAGGAGTACCAAAGTAGAAACAAAGAAAGTAACATATATTTTCTGGTCTACTAGCTGTTCCCTGTTTTGCTTTCATTAGCTAACTGTGATAGCAATAATTCCTATTGTTGTATTGTTGACCCAAGAACCTAAGACATCTCTCTAAGCCATAGATCTGTTTACAACCAGTTTGCCATATGAGGGCAAATCTCTTTTCTAGGTGATTGACAGACAACTAGAAGATATCCAGCTCTAGGAGCAATCTCATCTACCTATGTGCCAGATAGGCCTATGTATGAGAGTATATTACACTATTATCCAGTAAGCCCAGCAATGATACCATACACAGTGCAATACTAAAAACTATCATAGAGAGTATTCCATTGTAGGACTAAAGGTACCTGATGATTTTAGTTCAGCATTGTGGCTGAATTAAAGCATTTATTTCCTTTATTTTATATTCCCCATAAGTCAATGATAGCTTTTATCCACAAAAATCAACACAATGTGGTTTTCAAAAAGATAGTTTTAGTAAGTCTCTTGTTGATAAATCATCCTTTGAACATTTTATTTATAGTGGTCAACATGAATCTGTTGGTATACTGTGGGAAATTAGCTCAAATTATTTTTGATGATAAAAGGCCTACGACCCCAATTAGTCAGTAAACCATTTTAGTTTATTTCCATAGTTATTAAAACTTAATGAGAGCCTACAATGTCCCAGGATTTATGCTAGGTACTTTACACACATTATTAAATTTTTTAATCCTTGTTTTGTGAGGTGAGTATTATGCCCAATTTCACATGAAGAAGGAATTGAAGGTTAAAAAAACAAAGCAAGCTGTCTAAGGTTATGCATCTGGTAAAAAGTAGGGTGGCTACATCTATGCAATTGGAATAAACAGTTTTTCAATATTTTTTCCTTTGACTGAGAACATTTCTTCTTGTCTAGAGATAATAACTATTAAAATCCAGCACTGTGTGTTGATCAGTAAAGCATCCAAAAAATTTTATAGTTTTCAGCTTAAACTATCAGTTTTTCAGATACAAAATTGATACTTAATTTTAATCTCTAAAAATGTTTTATTATCTAAAATTTATTATTAAAATCAAATAATCTGCTTGAAGAAAATTAAGCTTCTTATGGTGATAGTCAGTTTTCCTTTACATTTATTCCTGAGTTAAAGGCAAATCTATTTCTGGGGGAAAAATGATTTTAACAACATATGTTACTGAAAATACTAGATACATAACTCATATTGTTATCTAAGATTTTTATAGTCAAAACCTAAATGCTTGTAGCCATTTTGAAAAGAAAAAGAACATACTATATTGAAATTTTCCTTGAAACTCTTTCTGATTATAGATCTAAGATTATAGGACAATTATCATATTCCTTTAGTGTAGTAAACTTAGTATATATATGAATACACAATTTCCTCTTTATTTTAAGGCAAGAAGTATTACAAGCCAGCACTCATAAATTTTATCAATACGGTAATGAGAGCTATGTAGAAATAGGCTTCATGAAGAATGTTCAATATAAATCAGTGGTGCCCAACATTTCATTCTTTTATTCATTTATTAAACCATTGATTAATGATTTTTTCATTCATCCATTCCTTCCACTAAGCTAGTAATACCTATATTTTAGGGTTAGACAAGTAAATGACAAGAATTCTTCAAAAAGCATCTTTCCAGGTATACTTTCATAGCCATAGCAAGAAGTCAATTATTTGAAGATCCTGAATATCTATTGATAAAATATGAACAGTTAGATGAGCTAGACCAGAGAGGTTTTAAAATATAAAAATGTTTGATAGACGCAGTACAACACAATATGGGACTCACTCAAGCTGAATTTGTATTAAATTTCATATTCATATACACATATTTATTCAGCAATAGACTTCAGCACTGCATATACTTGAAATGATTAAGAGCATAGGTCTATCCTTAAAGAACAATATACTTGTCAGACCTACCTATAGGAGTAGTTGTTGAACCTCTTGACTCTCACGACAGAAGGATTTCTTTGTCAATCTGTGCATTGTTTAATTTACAAATTGCATTATGTTGGAGTACTAAGTGGTTGATATCTTTGTGTTTCTTGACATAGTTAAAACACAGATCCAACATCATAAGTTTGAGAGTTACCTGTAATAAATGTTAGAAGAACAATAACCTATTCATCATGATGTGCTAGTTTACTCTCAGGAATCAGTAGACAACTCTTTGTTGAACTTAAGTAAATAGCTGCTTGACTCTGCAGAAATAGTTCTTAAACTGAAAGTCTCAATGCAATGTAATACTTTTTTTCAAGTAATCAGAGAAGTGACTTAGAGATGGTTGTTTAAAACATGGAAAAAACATGACAGTCATTTACTATTCTAAAGCACACTTCACATCCTAGATGTGAATTTAGAGGAGGGAATAACAAATTGTATCGATATGTAACTTATTTGTATAGAATGGGGTGAGCAGCATGCAGACAGAGGCCAATGAAACTAGGATTGGAAATTCTCTTTCATTTGTATCTGAATGTGGATGGCTTTATATTTGTGCCATTTCCTGCTGATCCCATGATCAAACCACTGTTAGCACATAATACCATAATTTGATTTATATTTTAATGCCCACATAAAAGCACTAGAAAAAAATTCAAGAGCAACCAGAATTCTAAAGTGAAGACATAATCTAAATTTCTTTATATAAATAATTATTTTCAGGCCATCAAAGACTGATGTTACATTAACTAAGTTAATATAAAAAATGAATATTTATTAATAACATAAATACTAACAAAAGTCCTGGTTTTGTAGTCAAGCAAGCTTGGCTTTGAATCTTAATCCCTCCATTTCTTATGTGCAAGTAATTCCATGTGACTTGTACGCTTATCTAGAGAACAGAGAAAAGCAATAATTTTACTTAACATTAACTGTTATTTTATATAAGGTACTTCATAGGTAACCAATATTGTTGACACTTAAAAATATCTTTGCCCAATACCCTTTATTAAATACACCTCCTTTCTTTTTCACTCTGAATAAACAAGAATTCTGTAGGTCTGGAATTTGGTGAGGATGAAGTCTGTGAATATCAGTTACCACTTTACTAGTATTTTTTATGTTTAATCTCCATGACATTATAAGAAATGTTAACCAGGTTTCTTTCCAAAGACAAGAGGCATTTGTGTTTAATATTGGCTTATGTTGTTTTACAAAAAGAGTAATGACTTGTATCTGGAAGGCTTGGGTTTAGATGTCATCTCTAAAACTTTTAGTTATGTGACAGTGGGCAAATCATTTATTACTCTGACTTTCAGACTCTTCATATGAAATTCTGTGGGATAATATAAAATGTATTTAAGTGAATGCATTCAGTGTTAAATGGCATTTTGAACAAAAATTCTTTTTGCATCTGATCTGGCTTTTCAGTCTTAAAAATCATCAAGATCAACTGATGTCAGGTAATATGAACTGTATTGGCTAGATCTGGTCTTCATTCTAATTAATTCTGTAACATGCCTCTTGTTAAAATGAAGTGTTCTTAAGAAACATCTACTTTTACATCCTTACCTAAAAATTAACAGTGTTTTTCTCTAAAATATACTTTGCTGTTAGTAATTTGAGCTAATATAGAGATATTTCTAGGTATAAATAATCTATTATTCGAAAAATTATGGAAGTCTTATACTGGTCATTATATTAATAGTTGTTCATACTAGTAGTTTAGACTAATGACTATTCTTTTGTGCCTTGACAAATAAGTAATTTACACTCAGGATATATTTTAGTCCATAACAAATATAAAATTTAGTTCCCTCAAGATTGATCATTAAGATAAAATATTATTGTACACTAACACATCATATAAGATAATATCACAGCATGTTGTTTGTTTTCTACCACTTTTTTTCGAATGTTTCTGGTTACTAACAGGTCATCTACAAAATGTCACACAGAAATAAATCTCATGATTCTGTAAGACAAACAGTAATGTATTCACCAGATTATGGATTCTGGGTCTAAATTAACAATGCCTGATGCTTTCTTTTAGAAATGTATGTACATTAATCCCAAAAATATAATAGTTGTAAGAGAAATAGAGGATATTTTTTGGGAGATTATCAAAAACCAGAACATCTTGTTTGAGTGCACTCTATTTCCATGTGACACATTTGAATTCTCTCCCTGGATTTTTAATGAAAAGACACAAGGGAATGTTATTCTTTAGCATTGCAACATAAAGATACTTAAAGTGCACCAAAGTAAGATTCCCTTCTCGCTGTTCTTTGATACATAGCTCTTTAGTTTCCATAATCCTTTTCTATTTATGACAGTAAATTTTGCTTTTTTATTTAAGCTACTTTGAGACTATTTCTTTTTCATACAACCCAATTCAGTTCTGGCAGTTTTATTCATAAATGTGAAATGGAAAAATGTTTAAAATCAAAACTTTGTAGCTCATTTGGCAGCAAAGTATGGTGAAATCTGTGTCAACCTAAACTTACATAGGCTACTTATAGACTTCATTACTCCTGGTTGGAATGAACATTCATATATTTTACTTAGAAATAATAACATGGAGCTGTCCAGACTCTGGTAGAGGTATTACATAATATGCAAAATGCAAAATTCTGATATACATGAATTTGCAAGCTGTTTTTTTATATGCTTATTTCAGTAATTTGGGGACTTAGCTCTTGACTTTTTATATTTATTGCCAAAATACTTTGATTTGATGGTCTGTTTCCGTTATAATATAATTAGATGTTTTAAAAAGTTTTTTTAGAGAACACAAAAACAGATATCTATGACCATATGTCCTTTACTTTCATTGAATAAATGATCTGGGCTGCCATTTTAAACTATGACTTATTCTTAAATTCATTTCAATGCAATACAAATATTAACAAGTCTACTAGAGTTTCTGCAATGTTTGCAATAGTTACATATACAGAAAAAAATATGTTCTAAGTGTGTAGTTATAAATTGTACTTTAACTAAAGCAATCAGGAAACAATTTCTGAATACTTTGTGACATATTGCTAAACTGTATACAAAAAAATGTTAAAAACTGTTGGACAAAGAATATGAATTATGCAATAAATTTTGATATCTCTAGCAAATGTATAATAAAACAGAACTGACTTACCCTTCTGACATAAGTTTTATGAGATATCATCCAGGTAGTATCTTATGACACACTCTAAATTCATGAACTGTTTCCTGCATCGCATCCAAATTGATATCAGAAGAATATGACAGTACAACACATGGGATATAAAATTCTTCATAAAACATTACAACACAGTGAAGATGGTTTCAAGCTGCTTCCTGACTCTGTTTAGAGTATTTAGAATATTTAGATTTTATTTGAAGCCACATGTTCTATTAATGTATAATATTCAAATGTTTCTTTTTCTTCTATAAATTGTACTTTGTCTTTATCTCAAATTTCAAGTGTTCAGACCAGGCTTTATAAATAAAGCATAAAAAATTCACTTACAGAAATTGTGAATTGTAGGCGAATCACATGAATACCAAAAGTTAGTGCAGATGTAAGGATATGGGCAATTTTTGCTTGAATATGGTACTTAAAGAATTTTTTTAAGACGTTAAGGCTAGCCAAGTTATCTATATGCAATTTAATTTTAAAGCAAATACATGAATATACCTTACTGGCATTGTCTGGATAACCCAAAAGCAAAACAAAACAAAACAAAACATAACTTGGTATTGAAAAACAATGGAGTTTTCTGATTCCACTAAATCACCATTTTCTGAATATGAGTATACAGGTAATAAATGGGTAAACATGTAATAAGCTTGCTACACAAATAGAATTTTATGTTATTTATTTTATAAATAAATTTTCAGATAATAATGCCAATGAATAAGCAATTGAAACTGACAAATGGAAAGTTCTAAAGCTAAGGGTGGCTACAGTGTTTTGCTCCCTGAAGTGAAATTGAATAACTACTACCATTGCCATTGCATCCTTAGGCTTCTTCTTCATTCCTGTTTCTTTAGTAATGGTTGGCTGATGCATTACTACCCACTGGGGCAATGCCACTAATGCTGTTGCTGCAATTGCTGCTGCAATGGCATCAAAAGAGTTCTTCAGGCTATTAGGCCAGGTATAAAAGCGAGACACAAGTTCAATCTGGACCCCTGAAGAGACGCTCTCCAAGGTCTTATCAGCTGTAATCTTTCTGAAAGCTCACGGTCATCATGTCTGGACTAGAGCAAATAGAAAATCTCAATAGGTAGTCTGTTCAAGAGAATAGAAAAATCAGTAGAATTAGATGATTTTATGGCAATTGTATCAATGAATGAGGCAATTTTTCCACTTTTATCTATTTTTTAAACATTTTATTTGACAAGTGCATAGGCATAGCTTCTGAAAATTATTTGAAAAGTCAGTGTTTATATGCTCTGCACTTAATTTTCTATACTGTGCTTGCAAATTACTATCTTCGGACAGCACAGGGCTTCTGAAGACAAGGGAAATAAATTTCAACCAATGAAATCAATTCTGTAATGAACAGTTTAGTGCAAATAAACATAAATTCCATTTGTTTCCATATTTCTTATACTAAAAAACCTCTCATTTTGTCACTATATTATAAAATCTATTGCCTGGTGTTTTGACATATACTTGCCTAAAAATGCTAGATTCTGTAATATTTATATAATACTAATCTAAGAATACCATGAAAATCTGAAGTTTTTGATTCTTCCATGAATAGTATTTTTAAAAAGAATGAGAAAATATTTATGATCATTAGATTCATTAACTTTGATTTAGAATAATTTACATGTACTTTTTATAATAATTAAATGATTGTATAATTTTCCCAAAGATACCAGAATGGTCTTTTATTAAGTATTAGAATAGAATTACCAAGTCTTACCTTTGATTAAAAATAAAGATAAATCATTTGATGTCACTTTGTCCTTTTTCACTGACAACTATGATACACTTCAATTCCAAAGTGAGTAACAAGATATCGTCAAACAATTACTTTATGTTCATTTAAGTTCTGTGAAAATAGTAGAAAAACTAAAACTCATAAAATTTTTAGTTTTTTTCCTTCTTGAGTGATAAAATAATTTGTGATCATACCCACACTTATTACTGGTATCACTAAGAAATAGGAGGAAGATGGTTTTTAAGTAATATGAAACAAACTGGCCTTAATGTTTCTGCTATTAAAATTTGAAGACAGCAACAAATACAAAATTATCTTTTATGTTTATATAGGGGATGTTTATATATCACTATATTTTAAAATATTAATACTTATGTAAATTCTATAAGTTTCATATTCAAGACTATGAATTGTGTGATTGTGTGTATGCAGAATATGATCTCATCAAGGCTCAGAATATTTTGTTTAAATATAACAATTGTAATTGTAATAATTGTTTTGATAATGAAGGAGGTACTTAGAATTGCTTATAAGTACTCCTTCACAGAAATATAAACTTTTTCCAATATGGCTATGTCTTTTTCAAAATAGAATTAAAATATGGTCTAAAGACATGTTTAGTTTGGTTCTTCTGTGCTCTTATTGGTATTGTCTCAGCCAAACTTGTCATAGTTTTGATTTATATAGCAGACAAGATATCTGCAATAACAATACTGAAAGAAATAATTTCTTAAATATTACACCAAAAAGTCTAACCATGAAAAAATATGGGTAATTTAGATATCATTAATTTAAAAAAATGTTTTGAGGGAGGGAGACACAGAGAGAGACTAGATTAAGTATTAAAATAACATGTTTTACACAATTGCTTATTTCTCTTTACTTTAGAGCAGGGGCTCTTCATCTGGGTTCTGTGAATTTGGGTGGGAAAAATTCATTCTTGTTCTCCTAATCTATCTCCAACTGAAATTTACCAGTTCTTTTCTTTATGAAATAAACATAGTGATACTACAGCAGGATTGCATTGCCTGTGACACTGTTGCCAATTTAAACCATAGATATTTTTGTATCATGCTACAATTGTTGCAGATAATATGGATTCTGCTCCATGTCTGCTGCTTCAAAATCAGTCGTGACACCTGCTGCTGGACCTTCTTAGTTAATGTTATCAGTAAAGAAGCGCACAACACAAGTATAATGTATTTTATAACAACAACAAAACAACAAGATTTAAATGCTTCGTTGACCTGGTATAGGAAAAAAAAAGGAAGAAAAATCTTAGAGACTAAAAACAACAAGAAAACTGAAAATGACTAAGTCAGAAGGAAGAGTGAGTCCTGAGGCTGGCAATGACCTTTAGCATCTGTCAATACTTGCTGGTCTAGATATTTGATTTTATTGGTCATAGGTCAGAAAAAGATTCCTACATAAAGCTCTGACTCCAGAAACTGTCATCCTCAATGTGTGATCAGGAAAAACAAAAATCAAAACCAAACATTAGAGGGAAAAAAAATATGAATAAGAACTTTTAATTTTCTTGGCCTTGGTTCTGTTTGATGGTGGGAAGGAAAGAAGCCTGATTTGAGAATGTGTAACATAAACATAATTCCATCTTCAATTGGGTTTGAAGGTGGAATCTGTACAACTTGTGTTGCTGGGGGTGGAGAAGGTAATGGGGGAGGGCACAAACCACAAGAAAATTTTTTTCTTTAAAGCCATTTAAGGCTATTGATGCCCACAGAAAACTGGCAGCAACAAGAAAAAAAGTAGTATCTATAAGAATAGACTATGATAAAAGACCTTAAAGAATTCTAAGACCTAGTATACCATAAAACATGAGTTCATTCTATAATAAAATAAAACAACAAAAATTCCACAAATACAGCAACAAGAAAAAGCATTAGCAATCGAGTCTGCAAACATGCCTTAAGGGGGAAAGAATGGCCTTTCTAATAGATACTCAATTGATTGGATTTCCATAAGGAAAAAAATAAACTTTGACCCATTCTTTTCATCAAGCATGAAAATTAATTGATTTAATTTTCAGTTGATTGAGACCAGATTGATTGAGACCTAAATGCAAAAAGTAAATGAATAAATCTTCTAGAAGGTAGTATAGGAAAATATTTTCTGTATATCAGATTAGGGGAAACAATTTCTTAAATGTGACACAAGGGTCTAACCATCAAAAAAATGTATGGACAATTTGGATATCATTAATTTTTTAAAACCTTCTGTTTGGTAGGGAGGAGAGAGAAAAAATTTATACTTGTAAAATTTATCCATAAAAGGATCCATTTAACAATTTACATAGGACTGTGAATGGACTGTAAAAAGAATTCCTACAAATCAATAAGTAAAAAGTAGATAACCCAATCATTTAAAAAATAGGCAAAGCCTTGTACAATCACTTCAGAACAGAGGATATCCAAATAGTTAATAGTCACATGAAATGTTGCTCAATTATTTAGCAACATGGAGAAATGTAAATATAAAATCACACCA
Source organism: Neophocaena asiaeorientalis asiaeorientalis (assembly GCF_003031525.2). NCBI lineage: Eukaryota > Metazoa > Chordata > Mammalia > Artiodactyla > Phocoenidae > Neophocaena > Neophocaena asiaeorientalis. The sequence continues at coordinate 10,917,093 of NW_020173215.1, forward strand.
AGATAATACTACAGATCCAACAAAATCCCTGAAAAAGAAATAATTATAAGCTGGGCGTTAACAAATTAGAGGAACACCTGGAAGTCTCATACAAAACTACAGGATTACCACCATGGTGAAAATCAATTTGGTAGAATTTACTAAAACTGGAATTCACATACCCTACGGTTCATTAAATAGTATATTATTTACTATATGCTCAGGGGAAACGGGTGTCTGTGCAACATATGGGTCAATACTATTCATACTGACTTGATTCAAAATGAAAAACTGGAAGCCTTCTAATTATCCATCAATAATAGAAAGAATAAATAAACTGAGGTCTATTTATAAAACACAATACCATATCCCAGTAAAAATAATGAATTATTATAATAATTATAACATGGATGATAATAATAGACAAAATGTTAAACAAAGGAAGTCAGACATCAAAAAATGTATTCTATACTTTTCTATTTAAAAGAAAGTCAAAAACAGGCAAACTTAGTATTTGTTGATAGAAGTCAGAATACTAATAACTTTTGAGGGTATATTCAAAGCAAGAGGGAGGCTTCTAAAATGCTAGTAATGTTTCATACCTGGATCTGTGTGATGGTTATACAGGTGTATACATTTGTACATCAAATTATATACTTAATAACTCTGCATGTTACTCTCTATAGGTTATTGTCCAGTAAAATTTAATTTCAGAATGGAAAATAACCTTGCTCAGGAATCAGCAATAGATCAATCACTACCAGAACTAATAGAAGGAGACTATAACATTTGGAATTGCCATACACAGATTATAAAATATATTTTTTTATGTAAGTAAAGAAAAATATGGGTGAATGATGAAGTAACAGATTATATAGTGAGATCCAGTGAGTCCACATACAAGCACATACCTTAGAGAACTATTGCATATTTGTCTAACTAAGGAGACATAAATTAGAATATTAGAATATAAATAGCAATATTGTAACAGCAATATTTGTAATAATAAACAAATAAATAAACTTGGAACAACCTAAATGCCTATAGCTATATATACTTGGTTTTTTAATCCAATATATACTATGAAGAATTAATATGACTAAAATACAAATATAGATATTAATGAGGATAAATCTGATTTAACATAATAATGAAAGAAACAGTTCTAGAAGAGAATATATCATATAGTTAAATTTATAGTAAGTTAAAAATCCAAAACTAGGGCTTCCCTGGTGGCGCAGTGGTTGAGAGTCCACCTGCCGATGCAGGGGACACGGGTTCGTGCCCCGGTCTGGGAAGATCCCACATGCCACGGAGCGGCTGGGCCTGTGAGCCATGGCCACTGAGACTGTGCGTCCGGAGCCTGTGCTCCACAACAGGAGAGGCCACAGCAGTGAGAGGCCCGTGTACCGCACACAAAAAAATCCAAAACTAAAAAGTATAATGTTTAGGATACATACACATACAGAAAAACTATAAAATAAACAAATTTAAACAAAAAATTCTGGATTATGAGGATCTAGGAGGGACACAGTGTGTACTTCAAATTTTGACAGCAGAACTATTCCCTTAAGCTTTGTTATGAGTGCTCAGATTTTCATTTTATCATTATTATTCATGCTTTTCACATAGCTTATGAATATTTCTCAATGTTCATTAAAATTTATTTAGACTTGTATTTAAAACAAGGGAATGATAATCTCACATTACTATCCTAATAGTATTTACTTGAGATGAGGAACTGGGAGAAGGAAGTAATATGAATGAAGGAACAGCACACTGGAGGCTTTAAATGGTTTGATAATCCCATTCTTAACTAAGTGGACATGCAAAGGTATTTTAAAATTACCATCATGTGTATTTCATATATCTTTGCATATTCATTTATATAACATTTGATATATGATATATTGTACTTAATTTATATATGTGATAAATACTTTTGCATATATACTTTGGAACATCCTGAAATTAAGTTGTTGCCAACACTTAAAATCAGAAAATTAATACATATCTATATTTTGTGTTTCTCTGGAAGAGTAAGAGACCTGTGCAAAACATGTACAAATAATGGCCATTGTTGGCTGAAATGAGACAGTGGTATCTACTTAAGATTAATGCATTTTCCTTTAGTACCCACCCATTTTTCCATAGCACCCACCAGATCAATTCACTTATAAGTGTTATCACATTCACTCCTCTTTGTACTGAAATTTATAATGGCAATTAACATGCTTTAAAATGTCCTAACCATCTGAATGAACAAATATGTATTATAATATCAAAACAAGTAAACAAATGCAGCTTCATTTCAAGATTAAAGTTTAAATAAACATCTAAAAAATTTTAATTGGAAAATATATATTTTACTCACTACTACTCCTGTTATCATGTATGTTTCTTATAAATAGAATTAAGTAATTTTTCAGCTAGGTAGCACCTGAAGAGGGGAAAGCATGAAAATTCCCAGCAAAAAATGTTACCAGTATTTGTAAAAACTCAGTATATGTTTCTGAAATAGGCTACAATTTCACTAAATATATATTAGCACTCTCCGTAAATATTTTATCATACTGTATGTGGGCTTGTAGTGTTGGTATAAGCAACCATATGAGTGGTTATATACATTGAATGGTAAATGTCCATCTTAATGTTGAATAAACACAAATTTTGTCAACAGGTAAAGAAAATATTCCAAGAAAGTTGAAGTGATACCATGTTTATTTCCTATCAAATGATTAATAATTAGTAAAGGTAATTAAATAGTTGAATAATCATATTGAAAGGATGAAATGTGTATTTGGAGAGGAAAATTCAGGAATAGAACAAAAAAATAAGGAAATATATGATTAATAGATTTCTGAATATGTATATGCTTGGCTCTAAATAAAGAGTACAAAGTGCTGTGTGTACGAGATTCATGATTTCTTAAATTATCTATCATCTCCCAATGTATCTCAATCCTTTGTTCAACTGTGCCCCTTTTTCTCCTTAAATATCCATTTATCCTCTTTGTGGATATTGTTGCTTGATTCACAATTTTGACTCGACTTTTGAACTTGGATACACTTCCCACTAACCTATAATTTAAGGTATTCATCCTACCCATTCATTCCACACACATTTATTTTTTATTTATTTATTTATTTATTTTTTGCGGTACGTGGGCCTCTCACTGTTGTGGCCTCTCCCGTTGCGGAGCACAGGCTCCGGACGCGCAAGCTCAGTGGCCATGGCTCACGGGCCCAGCCGCTCCGCGGCATGTGGGATCTTCCCGGACTGGGGCATGAATCCGTGTCCGCTGCATCGGCAGGCGGACTCCCAACCACTGCGCCGCCAGGGAAGCCCACACACACATTTTTAAATGAGAAAAAAGTAAATGTGCAATATTTTGAGCTAAAATAATGAGTAAAACCACCTGGGAAAAACCATGGTAATCTATGCCTGGCCTGCTGAATAACTGAAGGACACCAGGAGTGACTTAGATGCAGACATCAGGGTGGAGAATAGCATGAAAGAAGAAGGAGAAGCAGATAGGGGCAAACTTGGAGGACCTTGCTGGCCACTTTGTTATTGTTCTTCAGTTCAAAGAGAAATGGTAATATTTTTAGGTGAATTTCATCAGAAGGGAATGCAGTGCTACTGTATATTTTGATAAAATCGTATTTGTTGCAGTATCGTTATGGCTTGAAGGAAAGCTAGAGGAGCTGAAAGAAATTAAGTTAGGAGGCTGTTCCAGTGTCAAAAGCTGAAGGCTAATTAGAAAAGGACAGTGCAATGAAGATTCTGAGTAAAGGGCAAATTAAGTGACAGAAGTTAAAATCAACAGGGCTGGTGCTCAACATAAAATGGTGGGAGTGTAAGACATTAAAGTTAAGTCTTATATTACTGACGGATACCATAGAATGGAAGGTAAGGTCGTTTATCGAGAGGCAAAAAAGTGGAAGATGGCTGAGTTTGACAAAGATCGCAAGGCTTCAACTTTCAATACATTGAATTCAAGGTACCTTTGAACTAGCACCATGAGAGTTCATACAGGAGGTTGAATTCTTCAGTCTGAAAGTAAGGTACCAACTGAAAGATGCTCATTGTTTTTAGTAGAATGGAGGTTTTAGTTGCGATTAGCTGTTTCAGAGGAATGTTGGCACAAAACCCAGATTATATTGTTCTAAGGAGTGAAAGAAAGAGAAAAGAGTGAGAAAATGGAAACAAAATACAAGCAAAACTTTATATGAGCAGAGCACTTTGAGGGATTACTAGGGGTGTATTACTGAAATTACTGTCTAGATGCAGATCAAATTGCTTTAACAGAGAGATGGACTTTCAACACAAAAAACAGAGGTGAATATTGATTAACAGAGTGTTTCCTATGACTGAACTAAGAAGTGAACATTCAAAATTCAAGGGAAGTTTTAGCCACACAATGTATAGGGAAGAATTTATATTGTAAGAACAGCAATGAGGAGAGAGTGGTTTATATCTGGTTTGTATATGACAACACACTGAGTGAGGGTTCCTGTTAGATTGGTGTGACTCTTGGTTCCTCTGGGAGATGGAAGTCTCACTGCTGGCAAGATGGGCAATCAGTTGACAGCAGATAAAACAGCCTTGGTAAGCAGGATACCTCGCTGTTGTACCCATCTACAGCCTCCTTCTCTGCCACCGTGGCTACGATATCCACGTGCCCTCTGGCTAGCTCTAGGATGAACAGTGACAAAGTCTGGCTTGTAAATAGAATGGTTTTGTCTGTTTGGTTGTTCATGCCTTTTCCATGGCAATGCTTTATCATGAGAACTAATATGTGACACAAAAATCTTCACACTCTATGTCCACATTCATCCACAGGGCCTCTTACTCAGACCTCCTTGTCTACCATCTTCCAGTCTTTTTCTTTTCCATGTACCTGGTCAGCGGGTCAGGCCATTTGACACCTAGAAGTAGTCTTCTAAGCACTTTTAAATATATTAACTATTTTAAGCCTCAATAAAACCCTATAATATAGGTATTAGTATTATCGTCTCAACTTTAATGATGAGGAAAGTCTTTATTTGCCCAAAGTCATACTGTGAGTAAATGGCAGAGCCAGGATTTGAATCTAGGCATTATGGCTCCTGTGTCCTTTATGCTTGTGACCTTTCATTAGATTAGCTCTACCCAATTAAGAAATCTGACAAATATGTTGTACACTTGCCAGGTAACTCATTGCACCGATGTGGAGCAAGAATCCAGGAATGTTTAGGGATAACAAACAAGTGTGCATAAAAGTCCTCTACCTCAAAATGGGATCTATTGTTTCTATTTGAGTTTAACTGTTCTACAATTAGATAATAGACTACGTTTACTAAATGTGACTCAACGTTATCAGACATATTTGATAAAGCCAGCCTTTATGGCCTCAAAAATAACATGAATAAAAGCAATTTTTACCCTGGTTATCATGATAGAGAATTCACAGTGGCAAATTGAGATATTAAATTCATAGTGGCAAACTGAGATATTAAATTCCTCCAATTCTGTGACAAACTGTGACTGTGATGGAATTACATTTTAAAGTAAATACAATAGCACATCTAATTATTACTCATTCTAATTCATGACCAACATGACCCAACAAGATTAATTTGCAAATAAATGATACACAATTTAAATGGATACACAATGTTTTAATTGCCGAGGGTATTTGCCTATAAATAAAATAGGTTTTTCCCCCCTAGAGTGTTTATTTCCGTTTCTTCTCCAGCAAACCTATGCATTAAAAACTGTTACCTTAGGGCTTCCCTGGTGGCGCAGTGGTTGAGAGTCTGCCTGCCGATGCAGGGGACACGGGTTCATGCCCCTGTCCGGGAAGATCCCACATGCCGCGGAGCGGCTGGGCCCATGAGCTATGGCCGCTGAGCCTGCACGTCCAGAGCCTGTGCTCCGCAACGGGAGAGGCCACAGCAGTGAGAGGCCCGCGTACCACAAAAAAAATAAAAAAGTTGAAAAAAAAATTGTTACCTTAATATTTCCTAATCTTTGTGTAATATTGGAGTGACTCAGAAGGGAGGCTCCGGCTCCCTAACTTCCAGCTCAAAGGACACAGAAGAAGTTCAGACTCTGATCTACATTAGTAGAAATTATTCAGAACTTGTGTATCATATTACCACAATCTAAGGAATTGGGAACCTTTGATCAACTTACCTATTTCTTTCACTTTTATATTCTTATTTTCCTAATGAGTACAGAAAACATGAATGGAGAAATAAACCCCAAAATAAAAAAGAAGTATAACTATCTTTCTTTTTTTTTTTTGAAATATGATCAATTGGGGATGATACCTATTAGCTACCTTCAGGATTTATGCTTCAGTTTTAGTGTTTCCGAACAAATTTTGTGGTAATAAGGAAATGTTCTGCATAAGCAAAAAGCTTAGAGTTAATGTAAATCCTGATCCAGCTCAGGTTCTCTGTGGATTATACTTTCTTTGAGTGACATTTTTATCTGATTTAACAAACAGTGGCATGCCTGGTACTAGTGGGAGCTGGAATTAGAAAAAAACACAGCTATGGTCCTCAGTCTACAAGGACAGATAATACAATGTACAAAATGACAGTCTCAGAATGGGATTTTGATGTGCCATTGGCACCTAAAAAGGGGAAAAGTTCCTTGAATGGGAAAGATTGCAGTAAGTTTCATGGAGAACGTAACATTTTATTTAACCCATACTTTGCAAAAGTTTCAAAATGCATGCTGAGGCCTTCGAGCTCAGAAAGTAGGCCAAAGAGTTACAGGTATGTGAAAGGGGGAAAAATACTTAGACTAGAGATGAAGTTGATTAAAGGAAAGTACACGAAAGGGAGGTGTCTTCATTCTGTATCATGTTTCTCACATCCATTTTGTTTCTATCTTTTTTTTTTTGCGGTACGCGGGCTTCTCACTGTTGTGGCCTCTCCCGCTGCGGAGCACAGGTTCTGGACGCGCAGGCTCAGCGGCCATTGCTCACGGGCCCAGCCGCTCCGCAGCATGTGGGATCTTCCCGGACCGGAGCACAAACCCGTGTCCCCTGCATCGGCAGGCGGACTCTCAACCACTGCGCCACCAGGGAAGCCCTCCATTTTGTTTCTACAATATTACTCTTGTCAAAGTCACCTGCTAATATTGTACGATTCAGTGATCAATTCTAAGCTCACATATTTGACAAATATTAGCAACTTTTGGCTCATTCTCTTTTTCTTTAAGTGTTTTGTTTGCTTGGCTTCTGCGGTAACATAATCCTCTGCACCCACCTACCCCACTGGCATTTCTGTCTCAGTCTTCTAGTATGAATTATTCTTATTCCTGACCTCTAAATGTGGCTATGACTGGTGTTTGTCCAAGGGCCTTTCTCTAACTATTTTCCATGCTAAGTGATATCATCTGGCGCTATGGTTTTAAATACTATCTATACACCAATAACTCCAAATTGATATCTCCAATTCAATCATCTTGGCTAAATTACAGTTGAATGATCTCTTAAATGCTACACAGGCCATGCAAAATTAATATTCCCAAAGTCAAACCTGAATCCCAGCTGGCTTCTTCTCTCAGATTCTCCCATAACATTTAATAACAAGTCCACATATTTATTTTCTCAAGTTAATTCTTGATTAGTTTGTTTTTCCACATCAAAAATCAAATTGCTTAGCAAATTCTCTCAACTTTACCTTAGAAATACCGTTGACCCTCGAACAACACAGGTTTGAACTGTGCGGGTGCACTTATATGTGGATTTTTAAACTGAATATATTGGAATTTTTTTTGAGATTTGAAACAACTTGAAAAGACTTGCAAACAAAGTAGCCTATAAATATTGAAAAAATTAAGAAAAAGTTAAGTATGTCATGACTGCATAAAATATATGCAGATACTAGTCTATTTTATCATTAGCTACCATAAAATATATACAAATCCACTATAAAAAGTTAAAATTTATCAAAACTTATGCACACAAACAGAATGGACATGGAGTCATCCACAGAGAGCTCAATGAGAGTGAATAAAATAAGCAGATTTTAAAGGGGAGATGGTACATGGAGGAAGCAAACAGCATCGGGTGAGTTTGTGATTTCAGTGGCTCTGCCCAGCCTACAGACTTTCTGGATTCTGGTTTGCAGTATCAGGGGAAGGAGTCAAGGCACCTAAGGCTCCTAGACAGGTTAGGGGGAAGATTACCCGGAAAGGAGAGAGCCAGAAAAAGGTAACTCCAAAATGTATGGATAAATTCTACCCAGATCTCAGGACAACCTCTGAACCATGCATTTGAAGGGTGAACTGAGGTCATTCTGAACTGAAGTTTGAGCTACCATCCATGGTAGGCAAGAGAGAGTTTGCAAAGTGAGTCTGATAAAGTTAATTGCCTGGTAAAACAAATATAGCAATAGCCTGCAAAGAAATATAGTAGAATCAACAATCTACACAACACATTTCTAATGTTGAGAGTATAATTCAAAATCATTCAACATACAAAGAAACATGGAAATGTTCTCGAAGGAAAAGATGATCAATAGAGTTCACCCTGTGATGGCTCACACATACATTTTATATTTTATTGGAAATATAAAATAAGAACTTGAAGGAAGCTATCTTAACCAAGGGGAATAAGGTAAAGGAATTTACTCTTAACATAAATAAGAAGATAAGAGACTTCAGAGAAATAAAAAAATATTGAGAAAAAACAAAAGGAAATTATAAAACTGTAAACTCAAGATCTTAAATTAAAAAAAAAAAATCACTGGGTGGATTAAGTGGCAGAAAGGAGTTGAAAGGGAAAAGGGCCAGTGGACTTGAAAATAAATCAATGAAAATTATCCAATAAGAGAGAGAAAAAATAGACAAATAATGAACAGAATCCCATAGACCTGGAGGACAATGTAGAAGGTCTAACATGTGGGTAACTAAAATCTCAGAAGGAAAAATAAAAGAAAATGAGGCAGAAAAATACTTGAAAAATTAATAGTTTAAAATTACCTTCAAATACTGGAAGACATAAATTTATAAATTCAAAAATCTCAGCAAAACTCAAATGGCTTAAATTTGAAGAAAACCACTCTTAGCCACAACTTAAACTACTAAGAACCCAAAATCAAGAGAATGTCTTACAAACAGTTTTCACTCCCTAACAGCATGTAACATAGAGGCATCACAATGTATGGTTAAACACCCTGTAGCTGAAGTCAGACTACACATGTTCAAGTATTGTCTCTACAACTTGAGGAGGCCAAAAATATATTTGTGACTTTTCAGGCCAGACCATGGACAACTACAATGGCTTTACCTGGCAGGCCTTATGGGGGGAAGCTGCCCTCCCCACACTACCCCTGATGCAAGCATCACAGTCTCTGGAGGGGTTGCAGTCAAGGATTCAGACCCCCCTGGCCAGCCACGCTATTATGAAGTTTGCATTCCTGGCTCAGGCACCTACATTCCTAGATTTATTTATGTAAGGTTTGCAGCTAAGATCTTCTTCAGGCACCTCAGCTGCAGCCTTGTTATGGGCCAGAGGGTTGGGGGTAGGGGGTACCTTGAAGATATTTTTGTCCACTCTCAGTATCTAGAAGTATTCTATTCCTAGCCCTCTCCCTTTTTCCTTCCTCTGACTGCTGGTCCATAAAATTTTAGAAGCCTTTTGTTCTGGGCTCCCTTGGAGGTGCGATGGCTTTCAGATCTGTGCTGATTCACCTGACTCTTTAATTTTCTTTTTTTTTAAATTGATGTATAGTTGATTTACAAAGTTGTGCCATTTTCAAGTGTAGAGCAAAGTGATTCAGCTATAGCTGAAAAAGAATACATATATATATATAAGTTCTTTTCAGATTCTTTTCCATTATAGGTTACTACAGGATATTGAATATAGTTCCCTGTGCTATACAGTAGGTCCTTGTTGTTTATCTATTGTATATATAGTCTTGACCGGTGCACTGTTCTATGTGGGAAAATGGAACCGGGGAAGTTGATGCTTTCCCTGGTTGAGTCTCTTGCTTACACTATAACAGTAAATAATTAAAGTCTTGATTCTTACTTCCATTTGACCTGTTGATTTAATCCACTACTCCAGCACTTGGCAATTTAACTCTCTTTCTAGCTCAAATGAACTCTAAACCAGTTGGCTCAACGAGCAGGGTAGTTCATTAAGCATAATGCCATCGTGAAGAGCAAAATGGCTGAAAATCCTGCAAGGCACGTCTCTGAGTCTGGGGCACATTCTACATGGGTGCTATGGATTATTTGCAAGAGTCTGAGGGTCCCATGAAGACTTCACCAACAGGTCTTGGAAACTCCTAGAACAGCTCATGGACACTTCATGTAATGTGGCAACTGGTGATGGGGAGTGCTAACAGAACAGTGTAGCATTCTTGGGGGATGATAGTGCATTGTTGATATAAGTGTTTTTGGTTTTTTTTTCTTTTTCCTTTTTTTCTTTTTCTTCCCAGGAGAATCTTTGATCCTTCTCTTTTGACCCTGACTCCTGGCTAAGTTCACTTAGTGGGTCAGATTAGAAATCCAAAAGAAGAGTTTGAGAAAAACTAGGGAAGCAGTTCCCTAGACACTGTTTGTGGCTTTCAAACAATAGGACCACAGATGGTCGAGGGACCGCCAGGAGCTGAGTAACTCCAAGCAGGTGCCGATAAAAACTCAGCAGTGCAGCAAACTGTTGACATTTCAGAAAAAAAAAAAAAAAAAGAAGAGAGAGAGTATAGAGCTGTTCAGTATTGATTTGTCCAGTAGCAAAGACACCTTCGAGATTTAGTTGCATCTTCTCCGGAGGTATCTTGCCTAAGCCAAGAAGGGAGAGTGGCCAAGTGTGGGGCAGTTGCTACAAACTCCCTCCTCAGAGCACCCAGAGAGCAGGTGCTACCAAGAAATGACATGAGCTGCAGCAGGGGTGCCAGCCTCCCCTGCACAGCCTCCTGGAGACGGGCCAGGAAACAGCTGCCCACTCCTGCTGGCTGCTCTGCCCAGCTCTCCACCTTCCTCGCCCCAACCCAGAGAACCAGTGGCTAAATCCTGCTGGGCAGCTCTGTGACTGACAAGGGCTCTGTTTCCTTTACCCATCCCCTATGGGCTTTCAGAAGTAAACTGAAGTAGAACTTAAGCCCACATTCTTCTGTCCCCAGGGAGAACCAGAGGCCACGTGCTAAGCTTAGAGTTAAGTGGGGAAATAAAAGAAAATTGCACTTTTCAGGCATTTTAGATAATGGTGTACAGGTCCTGGCAAAGCTTGACATCAAAGTAAGGGAAAAAGAAATAATGATTTCTGCTTTGGGGGTTGAAACCACCACCACTGGGACACCTGCCCTGATTCTGGGTGGGCCCCTTTGGGTCCCTACAAACCTCTGTAGGAATGTATTCTTGCTGTTGACCTATTGTCTATGTGCACCTTTGTTAGACTTCACCCCACATTTTTCTTTTGATAACTGTAAAGAAATGGTCAACTTACATTTAAGATTATTCAAGCTGTGACCTCTCAAGATAAACAATAAGAATTAAATTCTAAATTTTAAATCAAAGATTTTAGGATTAATATTACTTTAAGATAACTATCCAAAAGATGGGCATACCTTGGAGATATCACAGGTTCGGTTCCAGACCACCAAAATAAAGTGAACATCAAAATAAAGCGAACCACACATTTTTGGTTTCTTGGTGCATATAAAAGTAATGTTTACACAGTACTTTACTCTATTAAGTGTGTGACAGCACATCTTTTTATGTTTAATAAAACAATGTATATACCTTCATTTAAAAATATCTTATTGCTAAAAAAAAATGTTATAATCATCTGAGCCTTAAGCGAGTCTCAACATTTTGCTGGTGGAGGGTCTTGCCCCTATGCTGATGGCTGATGATGGATCCGGGTGGTGGTTACTGAAGGATGGGGTGTCTGTAGAAATTTCTTAAAATAAGACAACAATGAAGTTTGTGCATCGGTTGACTCTTCCTTTCATGCATGATTTCTCTGTAGCACACAGTGCTATTTCATAGCATTTTACCCACAGTAGAATTTCTTTCAAAATGGGAGTCAATTCTCTCAAACCCTGCCATTGCTTTATCAATTAAGGTTACGTCATATTCTAAATTCTTCATTGTCATTTCAACAATCTTCACAGCTTCTTCAACACGAGTAGATTTCATCTCAAGAAAACTCTTTCTTTGCACGTCCATAAGAAGCAACGTATCCGTTAACGTTTGATTATAAGATTGCACAAAGTCGCATCTTCAGGCTCCACTTCTAATTCCAGTTCTCTTGCTATTTCCACCACATTTGCAGTTACTTCATCCACTGAAGTCTTAGACCTCTCAAAGTCATCCATAAGGGTTGGAATCAACATCTTCCAAACTCCTGTTAATGTCGATATTTTGACCTGTGCCCATGAATCATTAATGCTTTTAACAGCAACTAGAATGGTGAATCCTTTCCAGAGGATTTCAGTTGACTTTGCCCAGATCCATCAGAGGAATCAATATAAATGACAGCTATAGCCTTACAAAATATATTTCTTAAATAATAAGACTTGAAAGTCAAAATAACTTCCTTACCCATGGGCTGCAGAATGGATGTTGTGTTAGCAAGCATGAGAACAACATTTATCTTGTATCTCTCCATCAGGGCTCTTGGGTGATCAAGGTGCATTGTCAGCGAGCAATGATATTTTGAAAGGAACCTTTTTTTTTTTTCTGAACAGTAGGTCTCCACAGTGAGCTTAAAATATTCAGTAAACCACGCTGTAAACAGATGTACTGTCATCAGGCTTTGTTGTTCCATTGATAGCGCACGGGCAGAGCAGATTTAGCATAATCCTTAAGGGCTCTAGGATTTTCAGGATGGTATATGAGCATTAGATTCAATTTAAGGTCACCATCTGCATTAGCCCCTAACAAGAGAGTCAGCCTGTCCTTTGAAGTTTGAAGCCAGGTGTTGACTTCTCCCCACTAGCTATGCAAGTCCTAGGTGGTATCCTCTTGCAATAGAAGGGTGTTTCATCTACATTGAAAATCTATTGTTTCTTGTAGCCACTTTCATTAATTATCTTAGCTGGATCTTCTGGATAACTTCCTGCAGCTTCTACATCAGCACTTGCTACTTCACCTTGCACTTTGATGTTATGGAGATAAAGCTTCTTTCCTTAAACCTCATGAAACAATCTCTGCTAGTTTCAAACTTTCTTCTGAAGCTTCCTCACCTCTCTCAGGCTCATAGAATTGAAGAGAGTTAGGGCTTTGCTCTGGATTAGGCTTTGGCTTAAGGGAATGTTGTGGCTCATTTGATCTTCTATCCAGACCAATGAAACTTTCTCCATATCAGCAATAAGGTTGTTTTCCTTTCTTCTCATTCATTTTTTCACTGGAATAGCGCTGTTAAGTTCCTTCAAGAACTTTTCTTTTGCATTCACAACTTGGCTTAACTAATTGGTGCAAGAGGCCTGGCTTTAGGCCTATCTCAGCTTTTGACATATCTTCCTCGCTAAACTTAATTGTTTCTGTCTTTTTTTTTTTGCGGTATGCGGGCCTCTCACTGTTGTGGCCTCTCCCGTTGTGGAGCACAGGCTCCGGATGCACAGGCTCAGTGGCCATGGCTCACAGGCCCAGCCGCTACGCCGCATGTGGGATCTTCCCGGACCAGGGCATGAATCCATGTCCCCTGTATCGGCAGGCGGACTCTCAACCACCAAACCACCAGGGAAGCCCCTGTTTCTGTCTTTTGATTTAAAATGAGAGACATGCAATTCTTCCTTTCATTTGAAAACTTAAAGGCTATTGTAGAGTTATTAATTGGCCTAATTTCAATATTGTTGTGTCTCAGGGACAAGGGGGACCCAAGGAGAGGGAGAGAGCTGGAGGAGCACGTGTTCGGCGGAGCAGTGAAAACACGCACATTTACGAATTAACATTATATGAGCAATTTATTGGAGCACCCAATTTGTGACAGAAACATCAAAGATTACTGATCACAGATCACCATAACAAATATAATAATACTGGAAAAGTTTGAACTATTGATGGAATTACCAAATAGTGAGACAAAAACAGGAAGTGAGCAAGTGATGTTTGAAAAATGGTTCCAATAGACTTGCTCAACGTAGGGTTGCCACAAACCTTCAGTTTGTAAAAAACACAGTATCTGCAAAGCACGATAAAGCAAAGTGCTGTAAAAGGAGGTATGCCTGTATTCCATTCTTCATCAATTCAACATATATTTATTGAGCACCTATAATGTTTCAAGGATGGTATTACAGACTCAATCTCTTTTGTCATACAGATCAATTTTTAAATAAACATCAAGAAAAGTAGTTCCAAATAATTAACTAAAATTTGAAAGATGTCACAAAGAAACATTAGTGATAACAAGATACAATATATCTCTGAGTCTAATCTGGTTGGTTACTATTTAATCAATTTATTCATAAAATCAAGTTAGTACAACTAGATACAACTCACTTTGATAGATTTTATGGATAAAATAGCAAACAGATTCAATATATGGCTGCTCATTGAATTTTGCTTATTATATTAATAGGTAATTGGACAAATAAAACATAATAAATACTAAGGATGTCACATGATGTTGTGAGCACAAAATTTAAAAATGTATACAAAAATAGGGAGACCAGAAAATTATGTCAGTGAAGATGGCTTAACTAATTGGTGCAAGAGGCCTGGCTTTAGGCCTATCTCAGCTTTTGACATATCTTCCTCGCTAAACTTAATTGTTTCTGTCTTTTTTTTTTTGCGGTATGCGGGCCTCTCACTGTTGTGGCCTCTCCCGTTGTGGAGCACAGGCTCCGGATGCACAGGCTCAGTGGCCATGGCTCACAGGCCCAGCCGCTACGCCGCATGTGGGATCTTCCCGGACCAGGGCATGAATCCATGTCCCCTGTATCGGCAGGCGGACTCTCAACCACCAAACCACCAGGGAAGCCCCTGTTTCTGTCTTTTGATTTAAAATGAGAGACATGCAATTCTTCCTTTCATTTGAAAACTTAAAGGCTATTGTAGAGTTATTAATTGGCCTAATTTCAATATTGTTGTGTCTCAGGGACAAGGGGGACCCAAGGAGAGGGAGAGAGCTGGAGGAGCACGTGTTCGGCGGAGCAGTGAAAACACGCACATTTACGAATTAACATTATATGAGCAATTTATTGGAGCACCCAATTTGTGACAGAAACATCAAAGATTACTGATCACAGATCACCATAACAAATATAATAATACTGGAAAAGTTTGAACTATTGATGGAATTACCAAATAGTGAGACAAAAACAGGAAGTGAGCAAGTGATGTTTGAAAAATGGTTCCAATAGACTTGCTCAACGTAGGGTTGCCACAAACCTTCAGTTTGTAAAAAACACAGTATCTGCAAAGCACGATAAAGCAAAGTGCTGTAAAAGGAGGTATGCCTGTATTCCATTCTTCATCAATTCAACATATATTTATTGAGCACCTATAATGTTTCAAGGATGGTATTACAGACTCAATCTCTTTTGTCATACAGATCAATTTTTAAATAAACATCAAGAAAAGTAGTTCCAAATAATTAACTAAAATTTGAAAGATGTCACAAAGAAACATTAGTGATAACAAGATACAATATATCTCTGAGTCTAATCTGGTTGGTTACTATTTAATCAATTTATTCATAAAATCAAGTTAGTACAACTAGATACAACTCACTTTGATAGATTTTATGGATAAAATAGCAAACAGATTCAATATATGGCTGCTCATTGAATTTTGCTTATTATATTAATAGGTAATTGGACAAATAAAACATAATAAATACTAAGGATGTCACATGATGTTGTGAGCACAAAATTTAAAAATGTATACAAAAATAGGGAGACCAGAAAATTATGTCAGTGAAGGAGTGAGGAGAAAGCAGAGTATACATATAGCTGATTTGTTATACAGCAGAAACTGACACATTGTAAAGCAACTATACCCCAATTAAAAAAAAAAAAAGCAGGAAAAAAGAGATTTAAAAGAAATATAAGCATCTTCTAAATAAATAGAACTTTGACCTCTGAAAGAAAGTAACAATAACACAGATAGTGGATTGGACAAGATTTTTAGCTACCTGCACTGCTCCTATTTCAAAAACACAGAATCTGTCTCTGCCAGAAAATTAGTCATTATCTCTATGGGGAGCATAAGCTTTGTGATGAGATCAGGGCCATTTCCATTCACTCTTCCATTGCTGACCAATCTCCAATTTTTGCCTTACTTTTTATTTTTTGTTGACCTCTTCACCCATTTTGTCCACACCCTTCGCCCCACATCTGGCAATCACCAATCTGTTCTCTGTATCTATGAGCTCAAGTTCTTGTTTGTTCATTTTATAGATTCCACATATCCTTTGTTTCTAAAGTTATTTTAAATCTTTAGTTAATATTATAGGGCCGTGATTTGAAGGTATATATTATGGCCCATTGTAACAAGGGATAGTAGGGCAATGTGTGGAGACACTAAAAAGGCCCCAGTACACTGATCAACTGGTTCTGTAATTTTCAATGCATCACTTCTAATAAACTTAAAAATAGGGACTACCTGAAATTAACCAAAAGCAAATGTTCTCCTCAGGGTTAAATAAATTTGAGAGTGAGAAAGGATGTTTTCAGGCAAGAAAGTGAAATAATTCCAGATAAATGCCTAGTAGATTTCAACCAATCTACTTGGTTAGAAAACTCTTGACCAAAGAGTTTTCACGCCACTTTGGAATCTATTAAAAGTCTAAGATAGGAACTCCATCACCACCCAAGTGTAAAGTGAGAGCTTCAAAGAGAGAACATAACCTACATATTTGAAAATAAGTCTGTAAAGATCTTTCCAAGTTCAAAGATGAGCTAAGCTTCCTGTGCCCCCACATACACACACAAGCATTCTAGGGTCAATAACAAATTTGCTTCGTAAGAGAAATGAACAATTTCTATGAGAAATCAAAGAAATAATAAAAATATGAAATTATTTACCAGGGAACATTTTAAAAAGTATCAATATATAAAGTTTCTGTTTACATATTATGACCCAAATATAAGAAAATAAAGATGACACAGAGACTGAGAGGAATAGGGAGGGAAATGGTTATAAAAATAAATAATCTGATTATAAAACTACAAAATAAGAAGTGGTAAAAAGTCAATCAATATTCAAGAAAAAGCAGATATGCAAACAAGAAAAACAAACCTATTTGAAATGCTCTTCAAAATACTGTGGGTTCTCATTGCCATTGGTATTCCAGAGTTTGACTACAATGTGATTATGACATGTAGAACGTAGTGAGAAAATTGCTGCCAATAGAGAATGGTTCAGTGAAACTCTTTTTAATGTATGGAACTAACAGATGTTTCCCATAAATATAAACTGATAGAGGTTACCACCAGCAGATCCACTCTAAATGATATTCATAAGGAGGGATTCTAATAAGGAGAAAAATCATTCTGGAATAAAGTCTGAGATGTAAGCAAAATATGGTCATCAAAAAATAATGGTAATTTTATAGGTAAATATAAACAGACACTGACCATATAAACTAGTAAAAATAATGCACCAATTATTGGGTTAAAAAGAGAGAATGTTTGGGCTTCCCTGGTGGCGCAGTGGTTGAGAGTCCACCTGCCGATGCGGGGGACACGGGTTCATGCCCTGGTCCGGGAAGGTCCCACATGCCGCGGAGCGGCTGGGCCCGTGAGCCATGGCCGCTGAGCCTGCACGTCCGGAGCCTGTGCTCCGCAACGGGAGAGGCCACAACAGTGAGAGGCCCGCGTACCGCAAAAAAAAAAAAAAAAGAGAGAGAATGTTTAAATATCAGAAAACATCATATAATTCACTAAGGGAGTAATCAGAGTTATGTTTTAACCACTTAAGACAGTAATAGAGTTAATATTTCCTAAATGAGTGGTAATAAAAATGAATTGAGAAATATAAAAACATAAACCAAATGAAGGCAAAGAAGAGAAAGATGACGAGAAAAGCCTGGAAATGCTTTTATATAACTCAACAAAATCATAGCTTTAAAAAGCTATGATTATTTGGAAATATTAAATATTTCTGAATTAACCATGCATCAAAAATCATAAGAATAATTTAAAAAATTTTAGAGCTAAACAATTATATATCATTACATATTTAATTGGAAAGAATGAAACTAACATAGTACTTAGAAATTTTTAGCATTCAATGATTATATCAGAAAAGAAGAGAAGCTAATATTTACTTAAGCCCACCACTTAAGATGTTAAAAAATATAAGAACAAAAAATAGAAAAAAGAAGTTACAAATATGAAGACTTGAGAGTAGAAATGAATCCATTTGAAAATAAAAACATAATGAAGGGAGCAACAACGCCAACAAGTTTTTCTCTGAAATAGGCTGTAAACATTGATAAATATCTGGCAAAAGTTATCAAGAAATAAAAGACATGAATAAACAAAATCAGTTGGGAGAAGGAAAATTTCTACAATATGCAACTTGTGAAAGTTTACTAAAGAGAAAACTTTAAAGAAAATTTGTATTATTCTGTAATCATTAAAAACATTAAACAGTAGTTTAATTTCTTCCAAGGTTAAAAAGAAAAGATTGAGAATTTTTTTATAACTGCTGAAAAACATTATATAATTTTCACAAAAAAATCCCTCTAGAGAATTTTTTTTAAGTGACACTTTCCTTAAAACCTATACATTATTATAAACCTAATTCCAAAGCAACATAAGGATAAAGAAAGAAGAAAAATTGTAGGCCAATCTCTCTTGTCAATGTGAATACAAGATCTGTAATAAAAGTATTAGAAAACTGAATCCATCAGTGTCTATTAAAAAATAATGCATCAAGAGTGTTAGAGGAGGTAACTGTGAGGGTGTGATCACTAACTGTCCTGAGAAATGGACCTGGACCATCGGAGGCTCCTCCTTCCCTCTCCTGTTCTTGGAATGTGTGCTCTCCTTACACTTCCCACAGTGTAAGCTGTTCCAAGGACGTAACCTTGGGAGAGTGAGGTGTTGCGACTATCTGCAAGGCACATGGGACTGAACACCGTTGAAGCTTCTAGAGAAACTTTTAAGATTCTAGCAGGCAAGTGTGGAAATCTACTTATCTTGAGGTCGACCAAAACAAGCTTCCTGAGTAAGTTTTCTTGCGTATTAAGCCTGCCACCTACCAATGTGGAGTGATTGGCCTCTTTCCTTGGCCTCTCCTTGCCCTCTCTGAGGACAGGGCCCCTTTCAGATTTCACTCAGGAATCTCTGAAGGAGAATGTGAACCAACAATGGCAAGAATGGGTATCCCAATGTAATTGTAAGCAGGGTTTCCAAGCCAAATGTGATTTGCAAAATTCTTGCATCATGGAAGGCTTGGATCCCTCTGGAGGTGCTGTAGAGCGCTGAGCAAGCGGATATTGAGGAATGGAATAGGTGATACTGTTCCCAGGCCCAGGACACAGCCATTGGTGTTGCCCACTTGAGGCGGATGGGGCAGTGTAGATAATGATTCAAGTGCATTTCTGTGAGTTACCACTGTCACAAACAGGGCTTTAATCACTTTCTCACCAGCGCTTCCCCCTTGTTGGGCTTCCCCTCCAGGCTAATCACTAGGTTTAGCCCTTCAATAGCTCAAAACCTTTTGAAACATTTTTCTTCAACTTGTTGACCCAATTTATTGCTGGGGAAAACCATCTTTTCCTCCCTTAGTTCCCACCAAACACTCTTCCTTTCTGCCACTCCTTTACCAATCCCAAGCCAGTGTTTTTTTTTTTTCCCCTTCTCTTTAATGTCTATTAAATTCTGAACTTAAATCATTAGCCATGACAAATTTTAATCAAACTTTCCTCAAAACCAAGGAAAGTTTCAATTTGAAAACCTCCCCAGAAGGTGAAGAATAAAATATGGGAATGTTGTTCTTTTAATATTAAAAAAATCATAAAATGTGAGGTATCACATTTAAAAATGTTGAATTCTTTATCATGCCATATAAACAATGTTTCATTCACATTAATTTCTTGTAGTATATATAGTATGAAGCAATTATGTTGAATAAAACATTTTTTCTTGACAACATGAGTCACATTATGCTTTATAAAATGCAAGGATCCTGTCTGTCAGTATCCAATAGACATTTCTGATGGTAACTTATTTCCAGGCAGGTGAGTCCATAATACAAAAACTAGCCCTTTCTTTGTATAATTGTACACAACCTACAAACACACAGAGAGTAGAACAATAAACAGGTGTTTTTAAACTGTCATGGAAAACCAAACATTTCAATAAACCTCAGGCCTGTCTATGTGGCCTATGTTATCTGATTAAGGAGTTTTAAAAGTTTAGGGATATTTCATAATATGACTTGACTATATTATTCCATGAATATACTACTATAAAATCACATGAAAAACTAAATATTTCTTATAATCTTTTGAGATAAATATTAGTTTGGACTGCCTAATATAAAATTTCTCAAGTTCCAAGTAAATGATTAAGACCTAGACGGTAAGTCTCTGAATATGTACCTAGAGTTAAAACTATTTACTGAAACTATAAACTTATATTCATGACAGTGTGTATTAAATCTTTCTTTAGAGAATTACTCTTCTCTTATTTTGGTTATATATATATATATATATATATATATATATATATATACACATATATCTTTATTAAGATATCAACATAGTTCTCTATATTCACCTGTGGAATTTTTGTTTAGCCATAGCTAACATGACTAAATGTATAGCGTTTGGATAATAGAAATCTGATTTGTAGAGTCTCCTTTTTGGGGAGTGTATATATATACACACCTATTGCTTCACTGAACTCCTTTACCTCAAGAAAAAAGCTTATCTTAAAGTAGGCAGTAATGCTTTGCACGTGATTTCTAAGGAATAAAAGAATAGGTTTTTAATTCCCCAGAAACTTTCCACATAAGCATAACTTTCAATAAATTATTTAAAACATTTAGAAAATAATTAATAACCCTTAGTTTTAAACTACTTGTATTTGCTGCTATTTTAATTTCAAGATATTAAAAATCATTTTCCCCAGTAACAGGACTATATCATATCATTTCAGTCAAGGAAGTGAAAATGTTTATTTAAATCTGTGTTCAGAAAAAATAAGAAATAAGATATTTTCAACCAAGAATAGATTTCATAAAATTGTAAGAAAAAGAGCGAGAAAGGTATAGATAAAAAGCAGAACTGCTAAGGGCACTATGTTTCAAGTAGACAGAGCAGCAATCTTGATGGCGGCTATCCATGAATTTTAAAGGAAGTGAACAAGAAAACCAGTGAACCTTTAACTGACATTTTTTAAAGTTCACTAGACTTGGGAGAGATTCTAGAGGATTTGAAAGCAGCAAACATGACTATGTTATTTCAAAGGGGTCAAGATAGAAGCAAAAAAAAATATTATGAGAGCAGCAAGTGGAGAAAAGTCTTACTAACTAAAGCTGCACCCTGAGAGAATATTAGAAAAATTATTTTAATTTAAAATAATCAGCACAAATACACTCACAGGATAATGTGCTAAAGTAACATAAACATCACACACAAGAAAACACAGGTTTAAATTTGAAGTCAAAGTTGATATTGAAATAATCCCCTAATAGTCGCCAACACAGAAGAAAAGGAAAATAAAATGTTAGAGTATTTGAAATGTTTTGAGATGAAGAGAAGATAAAGAACATACCTTAAATTTAGGAAACACTGATTTGGCATAGCATCTCATCTAGGGATAACTAAGTTGCAAAGGACAAGAGCCCATGAAATGGGTTTACATAAAGGAGGAAATATGATAAGGCATCAGCACACCCCATGGGACCTAATTGTAGGAAAATCTTCACACAGCAGGGCTAAGTGATGCTCTGTATCTCTTTTCTCTGTTTAATCTCCCTAACCCTTCTCCTTTCTCTGCTCTCCCCTCTCGCGCTCTCTCTCTCTGTCAGCTTTTGTTCTTTAAAGGCTGTTATGTCTGTTCTTTCACAGTGGCGAAGCGGTTTTGGTTATCACTGGCCCAGTTCTGTCCTTGACTCAACATGAACTTCTTAAATCCAGTGGCTGTCACTATAGACCTAACCATGTGCTTCTAATTCAAATTTGAGAGAAATCAGTTGGCTTAGGTTGGGTAAGATGCCCACCCTTGAGTCAGTAAGCTGTGTTCAAAAAACATTTGGTCATCTGGCCTCCTAGCTCCATGCTTTAATCAGAGGCTGCAGCAGTACACTTCCAATAAAGTGGTGGTATAGGTAATCTAAATCTTCTGAGCTCAGTATACAAGGCCTTGCTTGAAGACTTTGGAGACTTTGTCCAACCCAAGATCATGATCATGATAAGGATGTAAGTCACATACATTGTGTGTTAATGAGAGAACAAGTGTATGTCTATGTACTTACTGTATTACATGTAATAAAACAATGCTACGGTTGTTACTGGTTCTTATTCTGGTTTTGATTTTTATCCAATAAGCAATGGGTAGAGACTTCCCTGGTGGTGCAGTGGTTAAGAATCGGCCTGCCAATGCAGGGGACACGGGTTTCAGCCCTGGTCCAGGAAGATCCCACATGCCGTTGAGCAGCTAAGCCTGTGTGCCACAACTACTGAGCCTGTGCTCTAGAGCCGAGAGTCAAAACTACTGAGCCCACACACCACAACTACTGAAGCCCGTGCGCCTAGAGCCCATGTTCTGCAACAAGAGAAGCTACCACAATGAGAAGCCCACACACCACAATGAAGAGTAGCCCCAGCTTGCCACAACTAGAGATTGTTGCACAGCAACGAAGTCCCAATGCAGCCAAAAATAAATAAAATAAATTAATAAATTAAAAAAAAAGATTACACTAAAAAAAAAGCAATGGGTAGCCATTGACCAACCTATAGAAAGGTGATGACTAATAAAATAATTAGATTTGTATTTTAGAAATATTCGTCTGTCATTAATGTTAATATTTTGCCAGCATTAATATATGTTTTGGATAAGGAAAACAAAGAATGTAGTTATAAGCTTCACAACACTCTAGTTGAACTATTACTAGGGCCTTCGGTAAGAAGGGATTAGTCTGGCAAGGAGGCATTGGGCATAAAAGATATGTAAGATCTATAGAATTAATAACACTCAGCAAATAATTAGATATATAGAGAGAAGAACAAAGATTGCACTCATATTTCTGGTGTGGATGACTTTTGGGTGAAAGTACAAATCACTACAAAAATAAACAGTGAAGATGTGAAATGTCCAGTGTGTAGCTAGCCTGAGAGGGAAGTTGGGGGATGGTGTCCATCAGACCTTCTTTTTTCAAACGTTTCAAATAGAAACGGTTATTTTTAAACAGAAAAATGAAATTATTCGAATCTTACTGAATGCGTTACAAAATCAACAATGTCTACAGAACTAGGTTCACAAAGTTGGCAGAGATCTTTGAATGTGAGGCGGTGAAAGTTCACACACAGTAGGCATCGCTGTGGCATGCCGGTTGGTGGTCTCTTGGTGTCATCACAGCCTCCTGCACCATTAACTACGGACAATTTTGTTCTGAATTTCCCTGCCCTTCACTATGGATTCAAGTCTCAGATAAAAGCTAAGTAACCAACCAAGCCTACATAACACGTCATAGTTTGGCACTGGGGAGAGGTTTCTGGCTACATGCATAGAAGACAAAATCCTGCTCTACCACCCAGGAAAACATCTAGGGTGTTCTTCTCAAAAAAAAAGTGCTTTCTCATGTTAGCTGGCTGAAAAATAAAATAATTAAACAATGACGCATGTCCTCTATGGAGAGTAAATGAGTGAGAAACCTCTGTGGAAGATTCTGCCTACATAGTGGCATATACGATTTTGGAGCCTCAAATAGAGCTTCAGGGTTTTCACTCTTCAACGTAACGGGCGTTCACTAAAGCTGTAGCAGTAGCTTTAATCACTCAGGGAGTAAATCTAGATTAGGAAGAGGAAAGATGGCAGAATTTTAACGATTGGTGATATCTGAACATAGGGAAAGACGTGAAGGCCTATAAAACAGCGGAACCAAGAATGAGTAGTATTCATAAATTTAAAAATCAGGTTTCAGAGCAGAGACTAGACAACCATGTTAAAAGCTACTGCAGTGGAGTAACGTGTCAGCTGGGAACTGAAATTAATGGTAGGAGGTCTTTGATGACTATTAATTCAGTGACAGCTTGAAATAGAAGCCAATAATTACTGGATTTAAAAAGCAGTGGAAAATGATGACTTGAAAGTAGTAATCATGAAATATATATATTGAAAATTTTTGCTGTTAGAGAAATAAGAGAAGGATGGTGGATAGGAAGAAAAAGGTTTTGTTGCGCTCTTATTGCCGTGAATATTTGGCAGTAATATTAGTGCACTGATAAGCTAATAGGGAGGGGGGTGTAGGTTTGGGGTTTGAAGTCATGGGTGAGAGAAAATTTTGGAAGATCTCTAGACTGACACTTTATGATGAGAGATTGTAATTACCGAAAGTCATGTCATCCCTTTTTGGTTTTTCTCCTCAATTTGAAATACTTCAAAAAAGAATGGAAGGAAGGAAGGAAGGAACGGAATAATATAATGGAAATGTAAAAAACAAAAGAAGATAAAAATTTAAAAAATAAATCACTGCAGAAGAGCACAGACAGAAGGCATAATATATTCTGCATGGCTATCTACTTTTCTTTCTGGAAAAGACAAGTACTTTTCTTCATACAAGCTAAATATTTTGTAACCATACCTTTAGATCAGGAATCCACTGATGCCTTCTCAGGCAGAAATTTCTATATAAAACAGAGGTAATTAGGGCCTCAGGTTATGTATGAGCATCTAATGGCCCAATGACTCCAGGGAAGCTAGTTTTATTGTTCTATTGTTTCCTCTGTAGTGTTTCCAATTTGAATGCAGCCTTCTTATTTAGAAAACTTGCTTTGTACTTTGACTGACTCCACTTGAAAATTAAGGACCTTTTAACATTTGAATCATATATATATATGTATATGTACATATAGGGTTCTCTCTCTCCTTCCCTCTCCTCATACACACAGGATAGCTCAAACAAGGTCAGTATAAATGTAGATGACACCTGACAAAGACCCTCTCCTGGACTAAACATTAGTCAGGCTCTTCTGACGCTCTGCTCCACTAGGCCTCATGCTTGCCAGGCTGTACAGGTCTGAGACAGCCCAGTTTTAGCCAGAATCCTCCTAAGTCAGTTTAGAGTGAATCTCCCACCCTTGCTATCTGATCACTCTCCATATTTCATCAAGTTCCTCATCCTCGATCATCCACCCAGGTGATATCTGATCCCTCTGGCCTGCCTTCAGCAGGAATCCAGTTGGGTAGGTCTAGAAGAATCCCCTCTACCTCTGATGTCTCCTTTTAATAATTTTCCGTCCTCTGACCGCCACCCAACCCTGTACCTTGGCTATTAAACCCCACTGCCCTTTGTCATATTCAGAATTGAGCCCAGTTCTATACTGAGGTCTCTTTTCCCCTATTGCAATAGTTTCTCCCAACCCTGTACCTTGGCTATTAATCCCCACTGCCCTTTGTCATATCCAGAATTGAGCCCAGTTCTATACTGAGGTCTCTTTTCCCCTATTGCAATAGTTTCTCCCAACCCTGTACCTTGGCTATTAATCCCCACTGCCCTTTGTCGTGTCCAGAATTGAGCCCAGTTCTATACTGAGGTCTCTTTTCCGCTATTGCAATAGTTTCTCCCAACCCTGTACCTTGGCTATTAATCCTCACTGCCCTTTGTCGTATCCAGAATTGAGCCCAGTTCTATACTGAGGTCTCTTTTCCCCTATTACAATAGTTTCTCCCAACCCTGTACCTTAGCTATTAATCCCCA
This sequence comes from Neophocaena asiaeorientalis asiaeorientalis, assembly GCF_003031525.2. NCBI lineage: Eukaryota > Metazoa > Chordata > Mammalia > Artiodactyla > Phocoenidae > Neophocaena > Neophocaena asiaeorientalis. The sequence goes on from NW_020173215.1 coordinate 10,942,905, forward strand.
CTGCCCTTTGTCATATCCAGAATTGAGCCCAGTTCTATACTGAGGTCTCTTTTCCCCTATTGCAATAGTTTCTCCCAACCCTGTACCTTGGCTATTAATCCCCACTGCCCTTTGTCATATCCAGAATTGAGCCCAGTTCTATACTGAGGTCTCTTTTCCCCTATTGCAATAGTTTCTCCCAACCCTGTACCTTGGCTATTAATCCTCACTGCCCTTTGTCATATCCAGAATTGAGCCCAGTTCTATACTGAAGTCTCTTTTCCCCTATTGCAATAGTTTCTGAATACAATCTCGTTTTACCCCTTTAACCCTTGTCCAGCTCTGACTTTCTTTAACGTCTCTTTCAGTTGTACCATAATCTAAAGTGAGGCTATATGCCTTTGTATATGCCTTTGTATTACCAATAAAATCATTTAAAATATAATTTAACATTTTCCAACTTTTGCTTAATAATCATTGTACTGTTCAATAACTTTTTATTCAGGCATATTATAAATTTGCTTCCAAAATATATATCCCTCACCTTGCTCTTTTTGTTTGCAACGGCCCATATCCCTTTAACTGATAATGTTATATGATTGATTTGACCTTAGCTATTCCTAGCTTTGGTAAGATTTGAAAATAAAAAAAATTCTTGCTGGTATTTCATAAAAATCATAGTCATTAAGGAACACCCTTTCTTATCAGATTAAGAGAAAACTTTTATAATATGTGTATTTCCTCTCAATAAATGAAGTAATATAGAGTCATTTTAGAATACTTAAGTAGTCATGATAATTATAGGGGTGTTATTCTTCTTAATATATTTTATATATTTTCATTATTCTTTACATTCCACAGTTCAAAATGCCCTATAATACATTCATATTTGTTTGAAATAGAATACAGAGAAATGCATGGGGATTTTTACCTTCTTCTTGAGTGTGCTTTATTATCAAGTGCTATCCAAACATCTGACATGATAACAAAAACTGTAAATAATCTACAATACTTAACCTTACTGTCAAACCTTTCCTTCTCCAATGTAATTTGATAGAAATTAAAAGAAGAAGTGATAAATTATAATGAATCTATTGTCTTGGTAAGTTACTTTATAACAAATACGTTATTATAGAATATGAAGAATGCACATATTCATTGGGCTATCTTACTTGTTTTATATTCTAGAAAAATACCCATTTTGATCTTTGATCTTCTATTCCTGATGATTCTTTGTATGTTTCTTGCAGCAGTACCTTTCCAGGAGTCAAAGGCATTTTATCCTATTTAGACCAAAACTGCTGCCCTCTGTAAGATCTGGTTCATTTCATCCAAATGAACTAGAGTTAAAAAGGTATTGCCAATTTAGTAATCTGCCACTCTGCCCACTCCCTGCCAGTTTCCACCAGGTCAGCCTTTGATTGGATGAGAAATTTATGCATTTTTACACAAGTCTAATCAGAATGCATGCAGAAAAACTCCACTGCACAATGGAGATGACTGCAAAAGCCCCAGAGTTTATGTAAATAAGGGGGTGTTTGAGGCAGCTGATCTAGGATTCAAGAAGCTTGATTTGAGAGTACCCAAGAATAGCTATAGAAAAGCATCCCTAGTTTGCATTTTAGCAGATGAGTTCTCCTTGCCGACTTCTGCATCAAAGTAAGTTAGTTCAGCTCTTTAAAGAAATACAAAAGCATTACAGAAAGTGCTTTTTTTTTAAGGTAAAATCAAGGACCGCCGGCTAATTAAATTAATTCACATTTTTAAAGAGTTATCATTACATACAGAAAATGAATGTAAATCCTTTCTTTTTCCCCAGGAATCAATTCAAACATCATTAAAGTCACTAAAAAAATCCACCTCTTATCTATTCCTGCCATTGACATATACTAGCCATTCAATTGTATTAGATGTTTATCTATGCAATCTCACTTTTATTTATTTTGCAATATTTCTATATAAAATATTAAGTAAGTAAAAATAGTGGTTTTCTCAGTTCTTATTTTGTATCAATCAGAACCAAGTAAATATGTTCATACTCTAAAGGGAGTTTTTGGAAGTTGTCCAAAAACCTCCATATTATTCTAAACTATTTAGTACTTTGGAAATGGTCAATATTAATTTTGCTATAGCATAAAAGAGTTGTCAGTGCTCTCCAAAACCTCTTTTTACCCCCTGAAGAATTGGCCATATGTGAGGATATGTATTTCACCATAATTGAAGCTGTGTAAAAAGATCACCATTTAGAGGTGGCATTTTCCTTTTGCTTCCATGCCAATAGTGGTAAATAGCCTGGGGTAAATTGAAAAATGCCAACCATATCCCAAAGATAAGTCTATGTCCTAATCCCTGGAACTTGTAAATGTGGCCTTATTTGGAAAAAAGGTCTTTGCCACTATGATTAAGTTAAGGGTCTAGAGATGAGGAGAACACTCTAGCTTATCAGAATGGTCCCCAAATGCCACCACAAGTGTCCTTATAAGAGAGAACCAGGAGGAGATTAGACACAAGCGCAAAGCAGAAGGTGATGTGGAGACAGAGGTACTGATTGGGGTGATGACGCCAAAAGCCAAAGGATGCCAGCAGCCACCAGAGTCTAGAAGGGACAAGGACTGTGTTCTCTCCCAGAGCCTCCAGAGATAGCATGGCCTTTGACATCTTGGTTTTGGAATCCTGGCCTCTAAACTACGAGAGAATAAATTCGTTTGTTTTAAGCCATCCTGGTTTTAGTCATTTGATACAACAGCCCTGGAAAACTCAAGTCTCATCCCCTGGCTATTTTCTTCTGCAAAGGCCTGGGCATTTTCCTTCTTTTTTACATTCTTCTGAGTGTCAAGTGTCCAGCTAGGTAAGGTTCAGGTACGTTGACAAATTAAAATCCTTTCAAACTTTTCTTTATTTTCCCTACCTTGAAGAAGTCTGAGACTAAAATCTGAGACACAAGTTTTTCTGTTGGAATAGGGAGTGAAGTAGCCAAAATTAAGTTCTTGGTCTGAAGTTATTCAGACATGACAATTTTAGGAAGATAGGGATTCCCTATGACAGACCTAGTTGTGATATTTATCTGACTTAGAGTTTGGGGCAAATGCATCGTCTAATAGTATGTGCATCATGGTATTTACTATCTTTGTTCTGTATATATTTCCTACATTTTCTTATAAGTTGGGATGATTATTTCCATGCAGTATTTAGATATTGTTATATCTTCTGGCCAATAATTAAATAAAAATATTTAATCATAAATACATAAAATTTGTTCCTATTTCAAAGTAAAATTTTGAAATTGCATATTTATATAAGGTATTATTATGATTCCTGTTGCTATTATTACTAAAGATGGCAAAGCAAGCTTTTTTTCAAAATTCTGCTAGTAATCTAGCTGCTAGTTTAAGTTGGGAAAAACAAAAGAACAAACAAACTAGACAAATGAAAAGCCCTATTCAAAAGAATCTCTCAGGGATGTGATAAAGCATTATTTTATGTGGCACTGAAATTGTGTATTATAAAGGAAAAGCAAACTCTTAAAGACCTGTGCTCAGAGTCAAAAAAGGAAGGCACACACAGAGAGAGAAAGAGAGAGAGAAAGATCTCACACCTACAGTGGGTCAGTATGTTGATACATCTGAAGGCCCTGAAGTAGTTAGTACTTGATTCAAGGCAGAAGTGGAGTTTCTCCACTCTTCATCTTCAAGTAAAGACGGATGGCCTTTCATAATGGACCTTGCTCTGACAATGGGAATAAATGACTGTGATATCTGAACACTTTCAAGGAGACCCAGAGATTCAGTATGCAAAGTCTTTCATTTTATCATTGGAAGTGCAGCCTTGGATTATTACTGACAGCAACAACGCAGTTAAAGTAAAGGTCATGCAGACTATTGACAATAATACATTTTAAGATTTGTTATCTTTTTGCTGAGGCCTTCTCTGAGTCATTTCTCAAAAAAATAAATAAAATAAAAGATAAAGAAAAGGAAAAAAAAGAAATAAGTACTACTTTGTCCTGGTGTAGTTTAAAACATGTATTTTCCAGATTATTTCTGAATAAATACCAAAACAACTGTAGTTTTTAAAATGTGTTAAAAACTACTCTCTAAATTCCTAAAGAAGTTTATCAAATTTTATAAAAACTGGTAGTATAATGTAAATGAACTTAGTAAATCTCTGTATTTTGATAACTGTTGACTGTATATAGTAGGAAGTTTATTTTTTATTATATATGCTAGAGGTTAATAGATCCTCCATTTTTTGAGTGTTTATTTTAATTATTTATTAAATATTTCTTCTCTCAAGAACAACAAAATATAGTTTTCAAATTCAGTGCTAAACTGTTGTTGAAGTATTCATAGTTAAACTGTTTGGAGACTTAGAAAATGATTTATTTATTTTCTTTTAAATCAAAACTTGCCTTCTTAGTGTAGCAATATATTTCTATCAACAAAATTATCTATTTCTAAAATTATACTTCAAGATAAACTTTAAGAATTTATTTTTATGGCTACAATTTTCTCCCTCATTTGCATTGCCCTTTACTTTTCACTTTTAATTTACTAGTGCTTTCATTTCTCCATTCTTACAATGCATATATTTTATGATTTACTGAAATATAGAAAAATTAGTTTGGCTTAAGGTTTATTTATTTATTTGAAAGAATATCTTAGAGATATTTTAAAGAATATCTTGGAGAAAGTAAACTTTCTGATTATATAACCTTTTCTATTTGCTTTAGTTCCCCCAATGCACAATTATTGGCACTCCCACAGGGAAAATTGTCATAACTATTGTTTATACATAGGGTCTGAATTGTGACCATGAAAATCATGTAACAGGACAAGCATCTGGGGAGCTCCAGCGATCTCATTATTTAATTTATATTCCTTCGGCACAATCACAATTGAAGAATATAAAGGAAAACTTTCCAAGAAGAGGTTCATTTCTAGCAGGGACACAGATTAATAACAATAATCTCTGATCCCAAATTGGCAAAGCCCTTCAAGAGTAGTAGTAGATCCAAATGCATCTTCACTGTGTAGATTCCAAGTACACAGAGCAACTGGGTAATGTATTCTGGAAGTACAGGATGTACATTTTAACAATCTGTTGCCACTTAGGTTTAGACAGTGACAGAAAACACTTTAATATCTCATTGTAATTTAAGAAACATATATTAATTATCTACAGGGTGGTTGGCACAGTGTCATTTACTTTGGGGAAGGAAAAGTCTGCACTGCAGTAATTGTAAACTTATTTACATATCTAGATTTCCTTAGCTTTACAGATACTGTGAATATAAGCATATTACTTGATTTATTTATAAAAACATGGCAATAAAAATTTAGAAATGTTTTATATTAATAATTATGGATACTATTAACAAGCAGAGAGTTTGCACTAATGTAAAAATTTTCTATTAAAAGTTGTATAACAGATTATGGTTCCTGGTATGGAATGGATGTTCTATATTACTAATTGATTGTATATAATTTAATGACTCTGTACAAAAAAAACATAAATATGGCAAAAAGTAATATTAAAAAATAAATAATTATTTTAATAATAAACGTGTTCAGCACTTCTTACATATAAGAGCATTGTCAGTTCTTTATATGTATTAAATTATTGAACTATCTCCAAAATGTATGCACCAAGTGATTATTATTTTCTATTTTAAATAAGAATAAATGACCGCAAAAGACCCTGAATTGCCAAAGCAATCTTGAGAAAAAGAACAAAGCTGGAGGTGTCATGCTCCCAGACTTCATACCATACTACATACTACAGTAATTGAAATAGTATGGTACCAGTACAAAAACAGATACATAGGTCAGTGGAACAGGACAGAGAGCCCAGAAATAAACCCACACAGTCTTGGACATTAATCTATGACAAAACAGGTAAGAGTATACAATGAAGAAAAGATAGTCTCTTCAATAAGTGATGCTGAGAACACTGGGCGGCTACATGTAAAAGTCTGAGATTTCCTCACACCACAAACAAAAATAAACTCAAAATGGATTAAAGACCTAAATGTAAGACCTGAAACCATATAACTCCTTGAATAGAACATAGGCAGACACTCTCTGAGATAAAACGTAACAATACTTTTATGGATCTGCCTCCTAAGGCAAAAGAAATAAAAGCAAAAGTAAACAAATGGGACCTAATTAAACTTAAAAGTTTTGCACACAGGAAATATGTAAACAGCACATACAACTCAATATCAAAACAGCAAACAACCCAACTGCAAACTGGGCAGAAGACCTGAACAGACATTTTTTCAAAGAAGATATACAGATGACCAACAGGTACAAGAAAAAATGCTCAACATTGCTAATCATCAAAGAAATGCAAATCAAAACCACAATGAGGTATCACCTCACATCTGTCAGAATGGCTATCATCAGAAAGTCTAAAAATAATAAATATTGGTGAGGATGTAGAAGAAGGGAACACTTGTATACTATTGGTGTAATGGTAAATTGGTGCAGTCAACTGTGGAAAACAGTATGTAGGTTCCTCAAAAAACTAAAAATTGACTTACCATATGATCCACCAATACCACTGCTGGATATGTATCCAAAAACAACAACAAAAAAAGAAAAACACTAATTTGAAAAGATACATGCACCCCAATGTTCATAGCAGCATAATTTATAATAGCCAAGATATGGAAGCAAGCCAAGTGTCCATCAACAATGAATAGATAAAGAAGATGTGAGATATATATATATATATATATATATATAATGAAATATTACTCAGCCTTAAAAAAGAATGAAATTCTGCTATTTGCAACAAGGATGGACCTAGAGAGTATTATGCTTAGTGAAATATATCAGAAAGAGGAAGACAAATACTCTATATTATCACAATGTGGAATCTAGAAAATAAAACAAATGAATGTATATAAGAAAACAGAAACAGACTCAGATACAGAGAACAAACTCGTGGTTACCAGTGGAAGAGGGATGGGGGGGAGGGGCAAGATAGGGGTATGGGATTAAGAGATACAAACTACTATGTGTAAAATAGACAAGCAACAAGGTTGTATTGTACAACACAGGAAATATAGCCACTATTTTGTAATAACTTTAAATGGAGTATAATCTATAAAAATATTAAATCACTATGTTGTACACCTGAAACTAATATAATATTGTAAATCAACTATACTTCATTTAAAAAATAAAAACTAAAATCAACACTTTGACTTGTATAAATCAATCAATTCATCAATCAATGGAGGCACAAAGATAAACTTGGCCAAATTTACAGAGATATGAGGGGCAGAGCCAGGATTCATAGCCTGGTAACTTGAAATATTTTGGAGCTTAGATACTTAACTTTTCAGTTTTATGTTGCTTCATCAATTAAGGCATGGCATTTTAGTTGATAAATTGACATTTCAAAATGACTGATGAGAAGGTTGGTGACACTGTTGAATGCATACAGAATGGCATCAAAGCCAAGGCACTGCTTGCAGCCAGATTTTAAGGTGTTTTTTGCCTCTCTACTTACTCTCTGTGTTCTATTGGTTAAGTCAGCTCCTGCGAGCATCAGTTTCCTCATTAATATAATGAGGGGGCTGATAACTCCTCATAGCCTCATAATGAGGACTGAAGTGTAGGGAATGCCTGGTTACTAACCTATTATTAAACACAGTTGCTATTTTGTTAAAATTTAAAGTTTCAGATTAATGTTGAAATAATTTGTTTATTGCAACTATATGGACATATTTTCTAAAATACAACTCTTGGAGCTGCAAACCTTAGAATTTTAGCATGAGAATTCATATTTTATTTTACTCTAAAACTTCCTTGCATTGTTATACTTTTCATTTCAAGAAGTTTTGTCCCTATTTAGGGCTGAAGCTTTCTTTATGTACATGACACAAGCAAGGATCACACTTTTTTAGCTATAAAGTCTAGATATATCAAGTTCTAGTGAATCAATGGGAACCACTCTTTCCTGACCACAACACTTCATAAACAATTAACTAGGAGGAATAATAACACATGCGTGCACACACACACACACACACACACACACACACACACACACTCGAGTCTATTTTATCTTACAGTAGTCTGGCACATCAAAATGTTCTAATTCCAGATTTCTAATTTTAAACAAGAAATGTGTCAATGAAGTTATTCATTTTACATGCCCATGTCAAGGGGTCAGGGAAATTCTATTTGATTTATTCAATTATCACTTATTGAATACTGAGATATGACTCACTTGGTTCTTCTCCATAGAGTATTCATCATTATTTTAATACAGGTGGTAAGGTGGGTTATTAGCAATGATAAAGATAATAATAATGATGATATACTATTTACTTAGTATTTGCTATTTGTAAAGGATGTCAATTAATTCTAACAAAAATCTTGTGAGTTACGTACCATTGTTACGTTTTCACAGATGGGGAAATTGAGAGTTAAAGCGGTTTAATGTTTAATGTCCTATCCAAAACTAGTATCCACATGTCCACTGTCATCAATATCTGTTAATTAATTTGACAGATAGTAGCTAACCAGCATGTTTAGTTTTTCTTTTGTCATACTATTGTTATTTTCTATTTTCCCTCAGTAAGAGAAAATAATGGTTTGGGGGTTACAGAAAACCTATAAGCTATTCAGCATCACCATTCCAATCTTATACTATATTTACTAAAAATCTGGGTTCTTTTGCCCCATATCCCTCCATATCATAAGCTAATTCACACACGTGATTTAAACTGATGCTGTATATTATCCCTAGAAGTTGGGGGTTCCCTTCCAATTGTATGCCTGTGTTGTGTAGCTACAATTTCACATATTTTTTATCCAATAACTGCATACTTGATAAGAGTTTTAAGTGTGAGGAAATAATTTTCAAGTTTCTTGGAAACTCAGAGGGCAATTGCTTTATGCACTGCTGCATTTCTCAAGATGAAACAAACTTCTGTTCATTAATTCTTCTAGCACCTGAATCTTTTGTTCAGTAATTCTCCTAGCACCGTTTTCCCAAACAAGTCAATGGTTTAATCACTTTTTAACAAGTCCTGGAAGATTCATTTTCAGATATTACTAATCCTGGGAATAAAATGTATTCTAAATTATTTATTGAAAGATGTAAAGCAAGGCATGTATCACCTAATTCCAAAGAAACAGCAGAAAAGGAATGGCTCTGGGAAGTAGGTCTAGCATTCATTTCCTGGTTGCACAACATGTATTGAGAACACACGATGCTTCAAGGTTCCTAAGTTTATAGTTCAGCCCAAAAGGTGGAGTTATTTTGCATCATGACATGCCCATTCTTGAGATGTTAATGTTTCATGCCTTCACCAACAGGAATAAATCTTGTTTATTAGCATTTAGTTGTTGGTTGATGGGTTGATTAGTTAGATTTCCTATGTTATTTTGCTGTTTGTGGTGGTGTTGTCATGGGTATTTTCCATATTCATGACTGTCTCTCATCTTTTGAATAATCTTTTCAATATTTGGAGAAATTCCTAAGTATTCAACCTGACATGCTCCTCACATAGAAAAGTCAGAGCTAAGTATCCGTTCTCCTTCACAGTAAAATCATGCCTATGTGACTCCATTTCCCAATCAGAACACCTGCATAAGAATTTAATTCAGAAGTGACCAATGTGATGAAATAGGCTTTTATAGGACATTCACTTTTGCTGGCAAAGTGAGGGGCAGAATATCAACACTCAGTGGTAGCAGAGTTATCTGTAGTGACCACAAATTCTCAGTGTTAGCAAACCTGGTTCCAGCAAAGGGACCATATCAATGCTAGCAGCAATAGCAGGTGCAGTAAAGCATTGATTCCTCCAAACTTCCAAGCAGTTCTGAAAATTGCTTACTATCATTTAATAAATCAACTTACTGATTAAACTATCCAGACTTGATTTGTGGATTTTACTTTTTTTCTAAGAACCCTAGGTGGTTTTGTTTGTATATATGCTTGCTTTTAAGAATAAGAGAAGTTGAGTAGAATAGTTTCTGAGTTGTATGTTTGGGACTGATAACATACATGGAAAGAAAGCTCCCAGGATATAAAATTTGGGGAACATGATTGTCTTCCCTTAAAATTTTGTAAGCATTGATTACTTTCTTTCTAGCATTTTTATTGTCCCCAGTTGATGAAGACAACCAAAATGTGACCAGGAAGTGTGTTATCATTTAGACTCTCTCATTAATTTTGCTGTTGAATGCAGTGTGACTTTCAACTTAAATGCTTATATATTATTTTTAAACCAGTAAATTCACGGCTTTTTTTTGGCCGTGCCATGCAGCATGCAGGATCTAGCAGGATCTTAGTTCCCTGACCAGGGATTGAACCTGCGCCCCCTGTATTGAAAGCATGGAGTCTTAACCACCAGTGAACTCCCCACAGCTATGTTTTATATGATAATTTTCCAAAAATTTGTCAGGTTTATCTGTCAAAAACACTTTTATATTCTTATATTGGATCTCGATTCTCTGTCCTCAACTATAACTGCTCTTTCCAATTTTTTCATCCTCTCATATCTTTTCTCTTCATTCTGGAAAAGAACACTAAGTTGGTTATCAACATCACTGATATGTTTTTCCACATCATAATATCTTATTTTAAACATATCCAATGTGAATTTTATTATGATCATCAAAATAGGATATAATTTAAAATGTTTATATTTGTTGATATACCTTATGACAGATATAAGTTCTAGCTTCTACTGAAATATTTATGTTAATTCATATAATAAGATCTTTTAGCTGAAAGCATATAATATTATGTGTAAATATGGCATACAAATGCTATAGTGTGTCTCATTTATGACAAATATAATAAAGAGAAAAAATCCAGAATATTGGTTTTAGTGCCAAGATAAATGCACTACTTAATTTTGCTAGGAGTTCTATGATGATCCTGAAGATCTGACTCTCTGGACAAAAAAAGAAAAAAAAAAATCAGGGTCCAACAAGAGGCCCTGACCTATATTCATTCTAAGATTCATCAGAAGCATCATAATCACCGTTTCTGCCTCGGAGAAGTGGGATTTAATCATATACTTTCAGAAATATGTCTGCACGGAGTAGCTTATAATTAGGGTCAAGGTTTGAGGAAGAAGTTTCTTTTATCATTTTTTAATATGTTAATAGTCTTTAGGAATAGCCTTCTATTTTAAAGTCTGTATGGTATTACTACCTAACTAAATCAGTTGAGTACAGCTAGGAAAGACATTAGAAATTCCAGTCAATGTTGACAGGTGTAAGTTTACTTCATGATCTAAGGCTTAACAGGAGATAATTATCTATCTATGCATTTTTGCTATCTGCAATCTTTTCCCCTCAATCTCCATTTTAGCTTTGTTTTTGGCTTTTTAATCAGGTGTTCTGCACTTCCTGTACCCATTTAATATATGACATTACTTTTCATGTCCTATCAAGGATGCTAAACTGTCTAAAATACTATATTTTTAGAGTAGATCACTTCAGTGAGGCTCTCTCCTCTGAATTCTTGGAATTCATTCATTCTCTTTCACTATTTCATTTAATAAATATTTGTCAAGCACCTATTAGGTGTCAGACAGTCTTAGAAGTGCAGAGAAGAGAACAGTGAACAAAACAGAAAAGGATTCTGCACTCATTGAGCATATAATCTAGTCAGCAAAATCACTATTAACAGAGAAATAAATAAATAAGTCATAGTTCAGAGGTCATAGGTACTACAAAGAAAAATATTGCAGGATAATAGGAAATTGAGTGACTCAGTGTGTGTGCGTGTGTGTAGGGGAGGGGCATCTCAGATAGATGTTGTTATTATTAATATCGTTATTCATGTTTTCCTATCATTAAAAAGGGAGGTGGATGTCCAAATCCTGTCAACTTCGGCAAATAATTGCATAAAGTTACAGATTGTATGATACATAATTCCAAGCCCAATTTCCAACATATATCTGCCATTTATTTGATGAGTGTTTTCATCTGTTGATGTGGGTCTTCTCCCATTTACATTAAATGTGTCTAACAGCCTTAACAGATGGAGAGCAAACACAGAAAAGAGTCCTATTAGGGTTTACCATACTTTCCTTTCCCCTCCTCAATTAGTACTCTAGTCACAAGAATCAGTCTCAGCTTTCAAGTCATTTTCAATAATTCTTTTCCCTCCCTTGTTCCACTTTTTTGAAATTATAATATCTGAAGAGATAAAGAATGAGACATAGTATTAGGGGTCGGGGCAGGGGGCATGGGAAACTGAAACACTGCCTAAAATTTAGCATGCAGTCAGTAGAAGGATGGCTATTCAGTTTTCTGCTTTGTTGAGATTTTGTTTCTGATCCAGGAATTAGAGAAAGAGGGAAGGAATAAAGGTCTTTCTATCTACTTTCTGGCAGGCAGGCACACTAGCAGCATCGTACTATATCATGTATTTAATCCACTCCCCTTAGCTTTGTAGTTAATGGAAATTCCTCTCATATTCTAACAATAAGTTGACAGTGAGTCCCAGTTCACAGTGGTATGCAATTTCATCTTAAGTCTCTTCCTAACTACTTTAGTGAAAAGGTAGAGGAGGCTGCTTCAGGCCTACTAGCCAGATGACATTTTAAACTGGAAATGAAAGTCGAGGTGTTTGAGTTTCCAATATATATGTGAATTCTGTATAAGAAGTGATTTGTTCCACAGCAAAACAGATATGCTATCCTTTGACCATATAGAAGAAGCTGAAGAATGAAAGCTAAATAAATAGGACATGTATCTGCTAAATTTCCATTGTGATCTCCATTACTTTCTCTTTCTTTAACCTGTGTATCATTTATATCATTTATAACCTATTTCTAATGCACCCTTCAAGTCAATTATCATGTTAAAGACATAAAAACGTTACTGAATAAAAGAGAAGTTACTTGATATCTTTAATATAGTGGTATTTTTCCAGGAAATTATTATGTGGAAGAATTGGATCGCTTTTTAAATTAAAATGTAAAAATCATACACAAAACATTTGTGCAGTTTCCTATGCTAACAAAGGCATTTTCTTGAAGCACTGTTCCAGGCACTACATACAAGAGTAAATAAAACAGATAACTACTGCCTGCAAGGAGCTTACATTTTCCATTTTGTCTGTTAAATTTTCATTCAATTTGTTAAATTTTCATTCATTCTTCAAGTTTTGTGTCCCAGGCCATTTTTCACGACCTACTAGTTCTTAACAGTAAGCTCTTTGAAGATGAAAACCAAATTTATAGCTTTTAAAGCTCCCGATTTAGTTCCTCAATATATGCTTATTGAACAGAATCAAATTTAACTATACTGATATGTCTTCAACAGAAAATGCCATTTTGAGTGCCCTTGTATTTGCCCCTTAAGAGGAGTTTCTCTTTTTATGATATTTGTTTGAAATAAATAATTGTAATTATTAAATAGGAAATAGCTGTCTCGAGTTATCCATTATTAGAGGTTAAATTTTTCATAAATGTTAAAACATTACAAAACTTTGTCGAGTAATACTAGGAAGTCAGCTCATGAATTCTAATGAATCTGAGAAATATTTGAATAATTCATAAGTATATTCAAAATACATACACACACACACACACACACACACACACACACACACACACACATCTTCAGATTAGCAGATGATAACATCAATGTCCAGAACAAAAGTTAAGTTTATGGAACTTACAAATTTGTGGAACTCAGTAGTATATTAATATAAAAAGTGATAGAGGTGCTAATAGAAAAAATCAACAGCATTACATGACTTTTGGAACTTTATTTCACATTTCTTAAATTAAATCACAAAAGAAGCCAGTATTCATAATTGGGTGTATATTTTCATAATGCCTCAATTTCAGTGTGTGAGAATTGAGTGTTTTCTTCTTAGCAACTGAATTTTTTTCTAAAGTGAAGAAGTTTGTTTTTTGCTCTGTTAATAAACTGAGGCACAGATGTGTGGTCAAACTCCACAATGTAAACAAGTTCTTAGGCTGAATTATCAAATTCAGGTTTGTTTCCTCTGATTTTATCACTTCATTTTCTTTATCTTGACTAATAGTGCCGACTATTGTATTTTATGCATTTTCAAGCTCTTTTCTATCCATTTTGGAAGAAAGCAATGTGTCAGTCATTAACTAGACAGGGATAAAAGGTAAAATATAAACCTCAGGTAATTGTGTTTTTTAGTGAACTGACATTTTACAAAACACATTATTTGACAAGGGTAGGATTAATAAACATAAGAATTATGTATTCCAAAAAAGTAGTCAGAGTTAAATGTGGAAACAGTTATATCATTAAGTCATACCATGCCATATAGCTAAAAAGATCAAAATAGTTTATCAGTTTCAGGCTTTTATTAGGGAGAAACATGAAGTAATACTCTTAAATATAAATCTATAATTTAACAAATTTCACAAGTAAAACTTAACAAATATCCGCATGCAAATTTAATTTTGCTAGAGTAATATTTGACGTAGTATCAATAAGATCATACTTAATAAAAGTTTCCTCTAGTAGCAGATCTTGCTTGGATATAAATCCTATAATTTAAGGATAATATTATTATAATTCAATAATACAGGAAAAAAATAAAGAGTTGTCCCAAAAGTAGTCCTGGGGACTGGACATTATCATGTTTGTTTAGTGGAGTATGGACGTCAAGAATTACCCCAATGTGACACTATATGGACAGTATAAAGAAAGGTACTTCCTGTTATATACATATGCATGAGAAGGTATTCAGAAGAGGCATGTGCTAGAACTGGGTAGCTGAGGACCTCCCAGCTGAGGGTCTCCAAACGCATTTGAGAAAGGTAAGGTGTTGTTGATCTTCTAAGGCATAAAATAAAATTAACAAAGAGGCAAACAATGGAAACTAATTCCATCACATTATTTCTCTTCTTGCAGGACATGGGGGCGGGAGGGTTTAACTGTGATACCAGTTAAACAGTGAGACTAGAACATACAGGATAGTTGCCAGTAGCACCAGTGAAATGGTCAATTAGCAAAGACCAAAGCACATGGGGTGTATTAGCCAGAGTTCTCCAGAGAAAGAGAACCTAAGAGATGTATGTATACATATACGGAGAAACTTAAGGAATTGGCTCATGTGACTCTGGAGGCTGGCAAGTCCAAAACCTACAGGGTGTTCTGACTAGAAACCTAGGAAGAGTCAGTGTTGCAGTTCAGTTCTGAAAACTGTCTGCTGGTAGAACTCCTTCTTGCTCTGGGAAGATCAGTCTTGTGTTCTATTCAGGCCTTCAACTGATTGAATGAGGCCCATCCACATTACGGAGGGCATTCTGCCTTATTCAAAGTCCAGTGATGTAAATGTTAATCTCATCCAAAACACCCTTATAGAAACATCCAGAGTAACATCTGACCGCATGTCTGGGCACCTTGCCTCAGCCAAGTTGACATATACAATTAAACATTATACCGGGCCAGTCCTGGGCAGAATGAACCATTTACTTCAAGAAATTTTAAGCCCTATTTCTTACATTTCTTCTTTCAGCAGGACAATAAATGGTCTGAAGTGAGAGACCAAAAAAGGAATCCACAAGAGCTCAAGTTCTAGTGACTCAGCCGATGACCGCAAAGTCCAAAGTTAATGAGTCTGACTGGTGAGTAGGTACATTTGTCATTGTAGTTTTTACTATTATACGTCTAGGCTGATGTATTTACCATACACTAAAAAGTCAGAACTTACAAAAATTATTGTAGGGCAATTGGCTGTCACCGTAGAAAGTAAAATATAATTCTATGCTATTACAACAACATACATAAATTTGTTTCGGTCATATTAAAAATTTAAACTGAACATAAATTATTTAAATTTACATTAGAAATGTAGAGAAGAATCTTTATAAACTTAGGTAAGGATTCCTTAAGCAAAATACAAAAGTACTAACCATAAATGGAAACTGTATAAATTTGACTACCATGCAATGATTATGCAATGTCAAAAGAAACTCTAAACTAAATAAAAAATACAACCCACAGACTTAGAGATAATTATAGAAAGATCGCAGACTCAAAGATCTGTAAGCAGATTATAAAAATAATTCTCAAATAATAGAAGAACAAATAACTCCAATAAAAAAAAGGCTTGAAAAGACCATTCACAGAAGTGGAAATATGAAATAAAGGTGAAAAAGTGTCAAGCTCAGTATTAATCAGGAAGAAAAACTAATTTGAAACAATACTATTATTCCATTTCATATCCATCAGATTCAAGCTGGTATGTACCATAATTTAAGAAGGATAATAAATATGGGAACTCTCATTTACTGCTGTTGGGACTGCACATCATTATGTCCACTTTGGGAAGAAATTTAGCACCAACTAGTATAGTTGGAGATGTACATACAAAAGTTGATATTTCCACTTAAAACTATATATCTTTCACTAAAACTCTTGTATATGTACACAAGAAGATGTATACAGAAAATTTTACTGTATCATTATTTGTAATAGAAAAACATATTGGAAATATGTTTATCAGCAAGAGAATATATAAATACCTATGTGTGTATGTATGAATAACACATTGGTATGTGTGTTTTCCTTTGTACCCATGTACATAAAGTTAAACTAACCACATCATTTCATGGCACTATGATCAGGAAGTATATGATTAATTTTGTTTTATTTGATTGTATATTAATTTTTGCCTTTTTTCTGATATTTCTTTTTATTATTTATTATTTGTGACTCAAAATGGCCTCTAATGATTCCTACCAACTGTTGTGTAGTCCCCTGCCACATCTACCAGGGTAGGGCTGTGTAACCTAGAGAATATTGCAGAAGTAATGTTATGTTAACTTCTGATGTTGTCTTACAAGACCTTGGGGTTTACATCTTGCTCCCTTTCTTTCTGAATTCACTTGCACTGGGGACAGCCAGATGCCATGTCTTGAGGACATTCAAGCAAGCCCCGTGAGGATGCACATATGGTAAGAAATTGAGGTCACCAGCCAACAGCTATGTGCTACGCAAGCCATTCTGGAAGCTGGTCCTCTAATCCCAGTTAAGCCTTTAGATGCCTGTAGGGCTGACCCACC
This sequence comes from Neophocaena asiaeorientalis asiaeorientalis, assembly GCF_003031525.2. NCBI lineage: Eukaryota > Metazoa > Chordata > Mammalia > Artiodactyla > Phocoenidae > Neophocaena > Neophocaena asiaeorientalis. The sequence goes on from NW_020173215.1 coordinate 10,959,928, forward strand.
TTTTGACTGCAACAAGAGAAATCCTGAACCAGAATCACCCTACTAAGCCATTCCTGGATTCCTGACCCTCAGAAACTGTGAAGTAAAAATCATTATTGCTTTAAGTCTCTAAGGTTTGGAGTTATTTGTTAAGAAGCAATATATCACTAATACTTTCCTTTTTGCCTTAGTCACCCATGCTAATGTGTTTGACATTGATTTTTTGTGAGTATATATCCTTGAAAGATATATAATTTTGCTTTTTGTGCATGTATTTTTAATTTATAAAAATGCCGTTGTGCTACAGATGCCATTCTGTTTCCTTTTACCACGACATGTTTTTAAGACCTACCAATTTTGCTTATAATTAGTATTATTTTTCTCTAAATGCAGAAAAGCATCCTATAGTATGAATTCTTCATAACTCATCTTGCTCCATATCCCCTTAGAGACCTGTGACTAGCTTCCTCAAAGGTATATACCTTGAAAGGGATTGTTGGGTCATAGAGTACACTC
>NW_020173215.1:10960462-10984247 GCF_003031525.2 Neophocaena asiaeorientalis asiaeorientalis
GAGTACACTCTTTCCATTTTCTTTTTGAAGACTTGCTTCATTGCCTCCCATCTCTTCCCTATCCCATAAATATATATATATTTTTAATTTACTGTTTTATTGGGTAATATATTCATATAGGGCAACATTTAAAAGTCTGCATTGTGGCTATTTCCTTCAGCTTTACATTTCTTTTCCCCATAAGGAAGATAATACCATTAGTTCCTTTTGAGTCCTCTTAAAATGATGTTTGTATCCACAAGCAAGTACAGATTCTTTACATTTTTACCCAAATAGTAGCACGTTAAACACATTGTTCCATACTGCACTATTTTTTTTTTTTTTACTATGTAGTTTATCTTGAAGAACTTTCTACTTTAGAACATAAACAACCTATTCTTTGATACAGGTACATAGTGTATCATTGTTGGATTTTATCATAATTATTTAACAATGTCTTTATAGATGGATTAGATTAATTCTCATTTTTTGAACTTTCAAATAATCCTGAAAAGAATCATCTTAAACAGAAAAAATCATTTTATACATGTGCAAGGTTATCCATAAAATATATGTTTAGAAATATATTTCTGGGTCAAAGGGTGTGTATTTATAATTAAAAGAGATTAATATTTAAATAGCTCCCTATAAAAGTTGTATTAATTTACAAATATATATCAAAGGATCAATGTTTGAGTTTACTAATTCCTCATTACCTTCCCTTGCCAAAGTGTGAATTCAAACTTTTGTTTTGTTTGCTTAATGTGTGTGTTTCTGTAATGCACGCAAATATTGAAATGTATATATTTGAAAGGTTTATATGCACATATTCAAAATTGAGGAAGTATAGAAGGTAAATGGGGAAAAGTAGATTATCTCACATCACTTACTCATTCACACAGTAATTTCTCCTGTGGCAGCCATACTTGTCAGCTACATACACATAAAATTTGGGTATATAGATTAATTCCTCTAATTTGGACGTATTTGTACTTCTTTCGTGTTGCAGGAACTGGAATGAGAAAGCTCTTGCCAAGGTGTTATTTTAAAAAGAGGCACCAGATTTCTGCATAACCATTTATATTAGGAATATATTCCTTTATCATCTCAACGTTCAGCCTCAGGCAAACACCATGATATATGTGGATCTTAACAAAGTGATATACTTTTTTTTTTTAATTGGGGTATAGTTGCTTTACAATGTTGTGTTAGTTTCTGTTGTACAACGAAGTGAATCAGCTATATGTATACATATATCCCCTGTCTCTTGGACCTCCCCCCGACCCCCCCTCCCATCCATCTAGGTCATCACAGAGCACGGAGCTGAGCTCCCTGCGCTATACAGCAGGTTCCCACTAGCTATCTGTTTTACACATGGCAGTGCCCATACGTCAATTCCAATCTCCCACACCCCTTCCCCCTGCCCAGTGTGTCCACATGTTCCCTACGTCTGCGTCTCTATTCCTGTCCTGCAAATAGGTTCATCTGTACCATTTTTCTGGAGTAATGGGTTCTACACTACTCACTACTGCTGGTCATAATGTTTGAGCCTGCTCACATCCAGCCAGTGTGCTGTACAGCAGTCATCCTGGGATCGTCCCCTGCAGAGCATCTATCATCTCTGTCCAACCAATGAAAGGCGAGAAGAGACATGCACACAGGATGTCTTAAGTGTCTTATCCCAGAATTTCTGAACATAACCTTTGTTTGCTTTCTACTGTAGAAAATGTACTTACATGGTCACATCTAATTTCTAATTTCAAAACTAAACACAATTTAGTTTTGAATATGTTTCTTTATTATGTGCCCACATGTGAGCCATATTTTTGTCTTTTATTGTTTTATTGTTGTTGTTAAGCTGTTTACTATGAAAAGTGAGAACAGATTGAAGAGCAGAAGTTGTCTTTGTCACGTTTTAGAGCTTTAGCTTTCACATTTATATCTATAATCCACACAGAATGTACATCTAGCTGTGGTGTGAGAAGATATCTGTCTTTTATTTTCCTTCTAAGGGATGAATTTTCTCAGTTTAATGCTGCTGTTCTTGACCTACATATTTCCATATATATGTGGAACAATTCCTTCAGTTTTCTAATATGTTCCTTTGTTTTCTTTATCCCTGTGCTAATATTATACTATATATCTTTTTACATATTTTGTAAAGCAATTTTCTCAATATAATTCTTCTTTTAATTGTTGTTAATTTAAGAACTTACGTCAAAGATTTATAAAAGATTTTTGAATTTTACACACCCACAACTACAGACACAAACACCTATTAAAATTTTTATTAGAATCCCTTTAAGTGGAACAAATTATAAAGCGTTAATAATCATGATATAGATGTATCCTTTTCATAAATATGATATCCCATCCATTTATACATGGTCATTTTCATATATTTTAATAAAACATTTAAATTTTTCCCATAACTTTTATATATGCTCTATTAGTAGTTTGACACTTTATCATTTTTTGATAATTGTATGCAATGTCTTTGTTTCTATTATGTATTCTAATAAGTATTTGCTACTGTAAAGGAAAAATAACAATGCACTCTACCATCTGTGGCTGCCATCATATTAAGTAATAAGTTCAGGATCTTAAATACTAATTTTAGAATATTTTAATGTTACCTTTGGGTGAGAGGAGAATGATGCTAGGGAAGTTTGCAAAAGAATTTCCAACCAATGTAAAATGTCCTATTTCTTTATAAATTTAAACAATTTAGCCAAATTATTATATTCATTAAATTATCATCCGTATGTTACTATTTGTTTAATATATCTTCAATAATGTGTTCTTAAAAGTGGAAGAGTAATATTTTAGTTTACATGAGGGTTTAAAAGTGTATCATTCATAATAATAGTTTAAAATGAAGTAAATTATTATATCCCTTTCTGAATTTTTGTATATGTTTTCTATTATATAGGTTCTTCATTGAAGGGTACAAATAAGGCTACTTATGCATTTGCAGTGTCACAAATGTGGTAACTATAGTTGAATGAAATTTAACCTTAGAGGTAAACATACCTGGTTCTAGTTTTTTTTTTTTTGGAACTCAGTGCTCTGTATTTACAAAAGAAAACTAATAAAGGAAAAATCTGAAGCTAATCAGCTGGAGACACGGGACAAAGGTGGGAATCTGGGGAAAAGGGTAGGGTCCTCTGCAGGAAGAGAAGGGGAGGGGCTCCGACACCAAGGAAGCCTGAGAGTCCCAGCCTCTAGGGGCTTCCCCAGGGCCAGCCCCGGCCCGCCCCCTGCCCCCGCAGAGGCTCAGATCGAGGGGCCAGGAGCTGAGTCAACCACAGCCCCTTCTGGTTTTTCCAGGAGCCTGAGTTCCCAGCTCCAGGGGTCTGAGATGGCAGGGGAAACTGAGGCCAGAGAGAACCCATGGGTCCTGCCACCACTTCTCACTGTGGCATGATCTTGGCAGCCTCGGCCGGAATAAGGGCAATGAGGTCCCGGTTGATGAGGAAGACGAATCGCAGGCTGGCAATCTCCACCACGGAGTTGTTGCTAAGGCGCCATTTGGAGCCACACAGCACAGGTCGTCCATCGACGTAGATGGGCCGCCGGCCCTCATTGGCAATGAAGTCACCATCTTTTTTCCAGCTTGATGACACCTTGCTTCCGGGAGATCTTCCAGGCCGGACCCTCCAGAGACAGGTCCACGTCAATCTGGTTACCCTCGGTTGCTCTGCCTAGGGTGCTCTTTCTCAAGTGCCTCAGGCACCGCACCATGCGGCCCCGCAGCACTGCCAGGGTCTGGCTGTCAAAGTCTGGAGAGCTCATGCCTGTGATGCTATCTACTAGCACCTGCCACTTATGCAGTTCCTGTTCCAGCTGACGAATCTCTCGTTTCTGGAGCCGGTCAGCCACCATCAGCTCATGGTCTAGGACTTTATCTCACATGTCCTTGAGCTTTACTGTCGTCAATCAAGTCCTCTACGTCCGAGAAGTTCAGCATTTGATCCCCCTTGGGCAGCGGTTGCACTGTCTGGTCCTCCAACAGGTAATACTGCTTCATGAGCTGCCAGTGGGCCTGTAGAGTCTTGGCAGTTGGGGCCAGGTAGAAGGCATCAGGGCGTCCGTGCAGCAGGTCCTGGAAGTCTCCAAGGTGGGCTGGCTGGCCGATCTCACTTTGCTCAGCAGCCGCTCTTCAGCCTTGCTAAACAGGGCCTTGCTCTGGATGGTGGCAACGGCCTCTGAGTGCAGCAGTGGGTCTCATGGCCTGGCAGGCCAGCTTGGAGATGACAGGATCGTAGAGCAGGGCGTACCGGTGCTGCTGGGTGAAGCAGCGGCTGAACTTCACGCCCAGGTGGACAGATGTCAGGTCATTGGTCTGCAACACGGCATCGATGAGCAGGAGGTCGTCCGCAGGCTTCCAGCAGCCCAGATCCTTGATCACCTGGAGTGGCTGTTTGCTCTTCTTCACCCGCTTGGTGAGTCCAGGGGCTGGGGCTGGGCTGGGTGGCACAGGGACGATGGGGGCCTTGGACACCTTCTCCTTCTCATTGGAAGAGGGAGGGTTCACTCCCCGAACAGTGCCCTGGTTCCACCCCACTGGCCCCCTTCTCCCGTGTAGAGGACTTAGCCAGGCTGCTCTCCACCAGCTCATCATCAAACTTCTTTCTCTTGGTGAACCTGGAGGTGCTTCTCCGTTTAGGGATGGTGCCAAAGCCTGTGAGGAGGCCCGCTTCTGCCAGTGCCATCCTCATCCTCTGAGCGGCTGGCAGTGCCTGATGCCATCAGGGGTGAACCTAGCAGTCCCTGAGAATCTTTGTAGATCCTCTTACAGTCCCAAAGCCACTTGTTCCAAACCACAGGGCTAGAAGGAAGGGTCCCACAGGTTCATCCAAGGATTCTGACCAGGTGAACTCAGAGGCTGAGAGGAGACTCATTCCTAGGCTGCCAGCTCCAACAATTTCTCCACGGCGATGATGGCAGCAGCCGCAGGGCCAAAGCTGGCTTTCTTGAGATTCGTCTGCTTCCCTGGTTCTAGTTTTGACTGCACTGTTGTTTCCATGTAACCATGCCCAAATTCTTTAACTCTACATGGCTTGACTTAGTAAATTAGAAATAACAACACGTTTGCTTTATTTCAATGAATTTACCTAACAATAATATGGTACAACATATATAATTTCTGTGTCTATAATAATAAACTGTACAAAGTAAAATTAATGTAATATTGGTACTTTGCAGAGCTCAGTTCAGTAAACATTTATTGAGTGCATGCTATGTCCCAGGTACAGAATTTGGGATAACAACAACAAAATCATAAAAGGAGTAAGTATGTGTTTTGGCTTAAGGTGCTTACGTTCAAATCCTTTTAAAAGTTTTGGGGTGAGTGTTCCATTAAGAACACCTATTCATGGTTTCTAGGGCCTCAATCTTACAATCCTTCTCAGTGTTGACAAATGATTTTGTGAGTCTGTTAGCATGAAAAGTTCTTATTAAAATTAAAAACAACAGATTTGTATATTACTATTTTAGCAAAAGATGTTGGTATTCCTAAAAATTGAAACAAGACATTCAGTAAACTTACCTATTATGTGAAATAAATTTTATCTGATGGTGGGAAAAATCTAAAATACTATAGTAATCACTTAACTCATGACTTATATCATTCTTCCCCCTCCTTGGCTGAGTGTCCTTTCTCTGCACACAAGGTCAACATAACAGCGGTCAGCTAGCGAGTTGAATAGTAAAGATCAGACTATCTTTGCATAGTTTCTAAATTTAGCTTTCTAATCATTATAACTTTTCATCAGTTATAGCTCTGAATCTTTGGTTTTGGTTGACAAGATATTTTATTTTTATATAGTAATATAGTAAAATATATAACATTATATATTATATATATAATTTAGTAATAACTTTAATGCCTCTATATGAGAGCTAAACTGTGCCTCAAATTTCAGGAATTATTACTAACTGAAAACCAATCACAACCACATATGTCCCATAAGAATCTCAATATGTACGTCAGAAGTCTAAACTCATTTTAGTTTTCCTTAAAAAATATTTCATGTGTAGTGTTTCTTATCATCACCCTATAGTCACTTTAGTTAGAACCTGGATGGTCATGAGTGCCTTTCTTTCCCTTGACTCCTAAACGTAACTTTAAATCCCATGGGTGCTCAATTCTAAATACCTTCTTCAAACATTTCTATTTATTTCATCCCCACTGCCCCTGTCCTACTCAGAGCCCCTGTCAAGTTTCACTTACAATAACACTAATGTCTTAATAGGTTCTCTGCCACCTTCCTGCACCGCCGCATTTAGTCTTTAGCATTGCAGTTAAAATGAGTTTAGTGTGTGCATTTGCCCTTGTTTCAACCTACTGTGATCTTTCAGACTCCCCAGGAGGTATAAAAACTCTTTGTGATTGGGTCCAGCAAAACTGTCCAGAATCATCTTGCAAACTATATCAGAGCCAGAATAAGCTACTCGTAATAGCCTGGACATAAGACTATCTGCCCCATATACTGTGTCTCTACCTGAATTGCACATGCCTTTTCTTTCATGGAAATTTCTACAAAGCCTTTTGCCATTTCTTAAAACAGATTCCCTCCTCTCTACCTCAATAATGTTTTGCTTACACCCCAAAAAGAGCACCAACAGGATTCCATTTGATTTCTTTGTTTTGTTTGGAATCCGAGATGATGAGTCTCTGCAGGAATCCATCTTTCTTCTTTAGCTTCTTACACAGTGCTTTGAGCATATACGCAGATATTTGCTAACTGTATACATTAATGAATATGTATTGTGTTTTCTATTGTGTGCTGTGTTTTTAAATTTTATTTGAATAATTTTTCTCTCCCTCCCTCCATCTATAGCTGTGAGTATATGTTTACATAAGTAATGAATAGTTTATTATACCACAATATAGAAATAAATGGGATTGCTATAATGCAAATCTCATTTAGATCCCATTCTAGGAAAGACTTTGTAAAACAAACAAAAGACATAGTACATACCAAATCATGAGTTTCTGAATTTCTTAATATACATTGTGAGCTCTATGTATATGGCAGGTAAATCAATTATTCAGAACATCTGGCCTCATCTCATATTGCATATACTTGCTATAATGTATGTAAAACAGAAACAGTAAAAGTGAGTGTAACACACTCATTTTTGTGAGCATTCTTTGTGCACAAATGCAAGTCTGCCTCATGTTTATACCTCAACGATTTTTGAAAGAAGATTAATGACATGAATATTTGCAAAGAAAATGTCTATGTGACCTACATTGGTGTGGTTCTTGAATATCAGTGTCACAGTGCTTTGCAATGGTTGCCATATTGCCACACAGCCCTATTTTATGGAGGTGACAAGCTGTCACATGTAAGGTTTATTTCTATTACTTCTTTTGCTGCTTTAATTCAGTCTATTTTCAGTGTCTTTTCCTTTCCTTTTCATATGTTAATTGCGATTTGAACCAATTAACATATCTAACAAATCCTAGAATTAATTTTTCAATTCAGACTGAGGCATGTATTTCTACTGAAATGTACTAGTCTTTTTTAATAGTTCAGTTTCCATTATTTACCCACATTTTGGAACAAGGTTATGCCTATAGTTACTCACTTTGTTGCCCACTCTGGCTTCACTCAGTGGCCAATTTTAAGAACCAGGACTTTACTACAATTGCAAAACATTCTTGTTAAGCTCTGTCTCTTGAGGCAATCTCTAATATTTCCTGAAAAGTTAGATTTTTGTACAAATACCATTGTGAATTCAAATGAGATAGTCTTTTAGGTCATAGAAGTGGGGCTAGACCTATGAAGGCATGTATGAAAGGGATTTGGGGCAGGAACATATGGTTACATTTTTTAATATCTGAGATGTCAGGGCTGGCAGGAATAAATAACTGCATCTATGCTTCTATTTTATAAAATACTATTTTATAAAATTGTGATGAACAACTGCACACATGCCAAAAATCATTTAGTTTCATAGAAAGCCTTTTATATTCATTTGGACTTATCAAGGATTTTATATTTACCATTCAGAGATATTTTCTTTTTTTCAAACTTGAAACATAGCTTAAAGACAAAATAGGTCAAAATCTGAAGATTATGGAGTTGAATCACCTATAGCAGAGAGTTTTTAGATTAGCATTTGTTTACTTATTATGTATCCTATACCATTGTGATTTTATTTAGATGTGAATAAAAAATGTTTGTTTACTGAAAATCTAAGTCTCTCTCAAACAATTTAAAGATCCACAAATATAAAATCTAAAATATATGAAAGCATAATAGATGATGTTCTGTTCACTACCCAGTCTTCATTACATCAGGTAAAATATGATCAATTGCAAACAACAGAAAATCCAACTCACACTGACAAATGACAAAGGATATTTAGGTACGTGCCTCATATTCTCACAAAGAACAGGGTCCACAAAAATGATCTTTTCCAACTCACAAATCACTAAAGACCCAGATTATTTTAGAACAAGTGACCACTCAAGATCACTGAAATTATCTCATCTCTGAACTCTTCTAGGTGTTACCTTCATCCACAGGCTGGCTTATATGCTAGTAGTAAAATTGATGCTGCAACTTAAGATCTCACATTCCTTTTACACACTGTCCAGAAGAGAAAACTTCATTTTTTCCAACCATTAACCAATGTTCTGGGCTTGATTCCATTTAGAATAATTTAGGATCAGATTCTGAAGTAAAAACTTTGCGAAAAGATGTGCCATAATGGTCCTTCTTGGAGATGGGAGACGGAATCAAACTCACTCATACTACAAGGCTGCAAAACAATGATGTAGTAGCAGATGAGTGAATCAGACAACAGTATCCACTGTCTTCCTACGGTATAGAGACACGGTATTTAAAGATAAGTCACTGTAAAAGTCTGAGCTAGTTGTCAATCAGAACCGCTCTTTAAGTATTTTATTGTCAATTATTTTCAAACTGCAAAAGCAATAAATGGCCATTGCAACAAACCACACAAATGCAGACAACTAATCTGCGTATTTACTCCAATGCAAACCTTTACCCTATCAAGTCAAAAAAACATTTCAAAAGTGGATTTCCATACCAACCAGAGATGTGACTAAAAATTATATTCAGTTGTATATTGAATTATATTCAATATACATCTATTTTTATGAAAAAAATACCCTCCCTGTTCCTTTTTATAAATTTAGTCTATTATTTTTGGCTCTTTTATTGAGAAGTAAGATCTATGTAGAGAAAATTGGAAAATGTAAAAGTCCAGTGTAATATAGATTACTTAAAATCATACCCCTTCTCCAAAAAGAAGAACCCCTCCCATATCATTATCACCTAAGATAAGAAATATAACCCCAGAAGCAATCCACTTTCTCCCACCAAACATAAATCCATCACTCTCCCTAAAGGAAATCACTATCTAGGCTTAAAGTAATCACTTCTTTCTTTACAAGATTATATCTGAATATGCATTACATTAGAGCTTTATTTTGTCTACTTCCAAACCTTTTATAAACGAAAATATACATTAAGTATGCTTTTGCCTCTTTATTCTTTAACTTATACATTTATTAGATTCATGCATTGAAGACATATACTGCTATAGTTTATTCATTTTCCATGCTGCACAGCATACTACTGAAAGAAACTATCATATCTCTAGCTACGACTAGCAATACATGAAAAAGTAGAAATTCCAGCACTGACTGTACCATGCATGATTGGTGCTCATCTCTGTGAACCCAAAACACATCCTGAGGAGAAAAGTGCTTTTAGGAAGCTGCATTTGACAAATTCAGAGCCCTGTGATTAGTGATGAAGCTTTGTTGTGGTTCCCTATTAATAGCATAGTTTGCTAATTATGAGTAAAGCTCAGAGTTGAATAAGGCTTGTGTATCATTACTCTGGAAATTCAGCCCTTTGTGATGGTGCCAAAATTAAAACAATAACTAATATTTATAGTGGTTTTATATGAAGTAACTTTAATAATCATAACAACACTAGAGTTTAGGACTACTATAATCTCTGTTTTCTAAATAAGGAAATGGAGAGCTTAGGTAACTTTACCAATGAAGCATAGCAACTATGGACTGGAAAGTAAACCAAGACATCTGGCTTCAGAGTCTATCTCTAAACCAAAACATCTGGCTTCAGAGTCTATCTCTAGCAGTGTACTATAGTATTGCTAGAATGCCTTACATTTTGTGTTGTTCAGTATAAGAGAGAAAAACCTGTGGAAATATAATTTGTGGAGGAACTTGCAACATTGACCAAAGATTTCTTTTTTCAGTTGTCCTGGGTCTTAAGATGGAGTGGTTTGAATGGGAAGAGTTGTCATGATTAGAATTATGACATAAAGTTATTTTAATTCATAGGATAAAGTAAATATACAAATACCATCACATTCTATTTATTCTATATCTGGAATTAAAATTAATTTTCATATACTCTAGTGGTTCACAAAATAGGTCAATATGCAAATTAATATTTTTCATTGTTACTTTGACTTTTCACTTAACCTGAAATACCACACAACTCGTTCTACTGTACATGGAAGTTCTGGGTATATGAACAAACAAGAATATATAAAAATAATAATTATCTAGGCCGAAGCTTTATTTTTATTCTTCTTCTATGTCTCCTTATATTTTATTTATGCCTGTAGTTACAAATTTTAATGATACAATTACCTTGTCTTCCTTTACACGTAATCACCTGCTGTCTCATTCTCAATATCCCGATGACTTTTCTGCTCTAGACCTATCGTGATGATGGCCCTGCCATAATGTTCATCTCCACTTGATCTTATTCAGTCTCTTTCTTCTTTTTCTTTGTCCATATTTTGGTTCTCTGTCTTATGATCTAGCTGTTTGGCAAACTGTCTTATATAAAAATGTGTTTTTTATCCAGTTAAGATTTATAATCTCAAAAGCACAGATTTGGAAGAAATTCTTAAAGGTCTGTTCATGCAGACATGTGTCTAATATTTTATCCTCGTTCTCCATGAGTTAAAAATCACAATTTTATACCAAGACTGGTTCTTGTATCAGTCAGGGGCTTAGCAGCAAACAATTCACACTTGTAAAGTAATTGAGACAAATTTAATAAGCAAAAGTTTTAAAAATTATGAACAAGGTTTAACACTACCAATACGATATCCGAAGGCTATGAAATAAGGGAAATTTTACCTTCCTTAGCCCTGAAAATATAGGGTAAGGATTCGTTCTTCCCACCCCCTGATCTCTTTCTGGAGTTTCTTATTTTCCAAATCCCAAACGTAAACCAAAGGATTAGGGAGTTTAGTCAAAACAGAACTGTTTTCTGGGACACAGACCATGATGGTGATGTATGGATGGTGGAGTTGGAGCAGATTGCAGAAGGTTTCCAAGAGAAAGATTGAAGTCCTTTATACATTTCTAAAGTTGGAAAAGTGTATGGATGAAGAAAGTGACAGTCCTTTTTGGTGTGTACCATTTTGTGAAGAATGTTCTCTAGTTCAAGTTTGAGCCTGTTTAGATATCATGCTGTTTTGAAAATCTGCTTACCTTATAGAATATTTATACTCTAAGAAACAGTATCATTGAAGAGATGAACAATTTCCAAACATTACAAAGCTAGCACACACACAGTGTGACCTATTTCTAATAATTATTGAACATTTTCATTACGTGGTAGGAGATTTTGAGGCATTGCATCACTACACCAATGTAAATTGCAGTGCTGAGACTGGAAGAAGATGAATAATTCTGTTGCTCTTTGGAGAGGTGCTTCTATAGATATCCCTTTTTTTGAATGGGAAAAGAATTTTCAGGACTCCCATCTGTGGATATCAGTATCTGCCCCAATGCTTGAATGCTATTGGCATCTGACATCATTTTTGGCCACTCAAGGATTATGTTTTATTGTGTTTTTTTTTAATATACTCATTGTATGCATATTAAATTTCAGTACTGTGACTATAAGCATCAGTGATAAATATTTAGCTTATGATTCCTCATAAATCAATGCCTATTACTGAACTTTAATATCTAGCTGGTTTTGTGAGAAGTTTTCTCATTTTGAAACTGTTTAAACTCTTTCCCCCCAAATTACATTATCGTTATCATCATGGATGTTAATAGTTACTTGATAATAAGCACTTACTATGTACTTAGCACTGTATTAACTGCTATATGCATATTTGATATTTACAGTAGTTCTACAGCTCAGTCCAGTGTGGTAGCCAGTAACCACATGTGGCTATTTACATTTAAATTTAACTAAAATTAAACAAAATTAAAGTTTCAGTCTGACTAGTGACATTTCAAGTGCTCAGTATCAGTGGACAAAACAGGTTTAGAACATTCCATCATCACAAAGATTCTATTTGGCTATTTAATGAGATAGAAATAGTAAGTAACCTGAAACTTTAACCACAGCTATCTGATTCCTAAACTACAGTCATAAATTTCATATTATACTGTACATTTCATGACAATAGAAACCATCTCTACTTTGTTTGCAGTTTTTTTAATCAGAAAGTCTATGCATAGTAAACCCTTCATGAATTAGTGGTAGAAGAAATGACTGAGCAAATTTAAAATATCAAGAAATATTACTTAAAGCTAATTATATATCTAGAATTTCTATGGAAAGTAATTATTCAATATCTGATTTAGTGTATGATCTTGTGTAAATTGTCATGTCCTCTATCCCTTCAACACAGTTATTTTAATTCCACACATGTTTTGTGTTCCTCTCAGAATTTGAGTTTTGTTATAATACCTTATACCCACAAATTAATTTCCCCATTGAATATACTATATTTTTGCTTTATATTTTGCACATTGGTTAACTTTGTAAGATGTAATCCATCAAAATAGCAATCAATTTAGACTGAACAGAACTTGCCTTCTGAGTCTGACAAAAATAAAAATGAACTAAATGTTTCATTGCTATTTCCATTGGATTTTACTCATGTATTTCCAATACCCATTTATTGTTATGACATTGTTTTATCAATTTACAAGTACGTAGCCTTCTTACTATGCTCCCCTGACTATTCATTGTATCATCCAAATTTGAATTGTGCAAACTTTTCTTTCTACTATGTTTCTGTAGTGCCCTGAAAATGGCATAAATCTTTTATTTATATTCAGTTCTTCTAGAGACTCAGCAATTTCACAGGTACTTTTATTCATTGAATGGTGTTCAGGGACCAGTAGTGGATATTGGGAACTTCTCCTCCTTCAGTGCTTGTACAGCATTCGTTTTGATAACTAATGTGCATCTGGTATTATTGTTTTAGCTTGTGTATATTCTTCACCTTGAGAGGCAGCTTTCAACAACTGTCAGAGAGCAGCTTTCTCTACAATCATGTGGATTTGTAAAGACCAACTAAGAAGAAGAAAACTTTATTTATGAATGATTTTAATTTGTGGAAATACACTCCTTCTATAGGAACAAAATTTAAATAAAATTCCATATAATGTTTCTAGTTTGTGGTCACTGAAAATTCTAACCAATGCTAGAAACCAAAAACCTGCTAATCTCTGCATGAAAATAACATTAATTAGAATAACCTCAGTTTATATATCTGGATTTGTGTGATGTTTAAGGCCTAAAACTAAGGTCAATATTATGTGCTGCCTTGACAGTTAGTAAAATTGGGATGGCCTCAAATGGCTTAACTTAAAGTAGGCCTCCCCACTCTGTTCCCACAGATAAGGTTCCCCAGAAAAACAACCCTCCTTATTTAAGGGGTGAGACACAATTCCTGCTTATACATGAGTAGTGAGTTTCAGTTCTCTGCCAGTCTCTGGAATTATTCAGACAAGCTAATCACATCCTTCCATAGGAAACAGGGGCACCCCACCCCCTTGACACTACAAAGCCAGCAACCTCCCATAGCCCCTGGTTTACCCTGTTCTCAAGTACAACCCCATATGGCCCTGCCTAGTACATGGTGTCCTCTTCCTCTGACCCGTGAGTATATGTGACTAATCACCTGCTGTCAGTCTCATCTGTCCCATGCAGTGTGTCAGGTCTGGCCATCCTCATAACCCTAGGGTGGAAACCCCTCCCTTAACAATGGGGTGAAAGGAAGGTAATTAAAACAATTTGATGCTTTATTAAGTATCATATGAAATAGTATTTGCATGTCAGAAACAGAAGCACTATTAACTACACCAAATGACGTGCATATATATTGAATATCTTTTTATAGCTAATTCTTTTAATACTGGATTTTCACTAGGTCACTACAATGATAAACACCTAAAGGATGATGACTATAACTTGAAGTAGCATAGGGTCCAATGAAGACACAAGGACATAAACAAGAAATTTAACAAGATGATAAGTATTGCTATATAATCACATTTTAAAGCTGTTTTTCTCAATGTGCTCTGAGAAAGTAGAAAAGACGTAGTGTCTGGCATGTAATATGTATTCAGAATGGTTTTCAGAAATAAATGAAGAAAAAACAGCATGCTAGCCCAATCAGAAGGAGTAATGAGGAAAGGCTTCTTTATGGAGCGACCAGAAACTAAGAGGGGATTCAAAACCACAAGTCAGAATAGCAATTCTGAGCTGACAACATGACAGCTCAAGAGACAGGACTTATGAATGGAGAATGGGGTTTTAACACACTCATGTTTATAAGATATGTGACCTTGATCTTCTACTCAGTGAAGAGGTAGATTAAGCTGAAGAGCTTGTGAATAAACATGAAAAGTAAATTGATTTAATAATCAGGTAATAAGGTATAAAGTAACACTTTATTGAGACACCAGCCTATATCCACCATATTGATATAATTCAAAATGTCTGAGAATGCTAACTATTAGGGATATGAGGAAAGGGAAATTCTCATATATTACTGGTTTCTCTAATCTATGGAGATCAAGAAGAGCATATATGAAGTAAAGTATCTTGAGAAAAAAGAAGTTCTGTAGAATACAGTGGGGAAAAGTGTCATGTTTGCTCTTTTTATTTCTCATGGTGAATAGCATCATTTAGAAATTCACATGCACCCAGTAAAATACATTTATATTACATTATCTAGGGTTAGCTAAGTTAAGACTCATTAATGAATAAATGGTATAAAATCTTTTTTCCAAAAATATTGAATATACTACTAATAACATAAGATCAAAGTACAATATAATAATGGTTGGAAAAAATAATTGTCTAATCTAATCATCTCTGACATGATGTCAGCCAAAAAGTGAATTATCAAGATTATTTTAAATATAAATACACCCCTGTGATCTTTATTGCTGGACTAGACCCTAAGTGTATATTTTGACTTGCCCAGTTGGAAATCATCAAAAATAGAAAGATTTTACTTTTCTTCTCTCTTTCATAATTTTTTATTTTATATTTAATTGAATATTTTATATGCATATATTATATTAATATGGAAGAAGAGAAGAAATGCTTGAGTGTATTGACTAGAGATTTACTGAAATAATGAATTTTGTTATATAAACTCAATAGAGAATCACCTGGGGAAAAAAAGAAAAGCTCAGTGGATTGGTGGACAAATGGGGAGAAAAATTGAAGTGACAATGGTTTGGAGCAGTCTTTGATCTAGTTCACCAGGCCTGACTCGGTATAACAGAGCAGGTAGGGTAGGAGGAGCATTAAAGATTTAGGATTTATATAAGTTCTTGCTTCTGATATTATTTTAAAAGTGATTGAGGGCTTCCCTGGTGGCACAGTGGTTGGGAATCTGCCTGCTAATGCAGGGGACACGGGTTCGAGCCCTGGTCTGGGAGGATCCCATATGCTGTGGAGCAACTAATCCCGTGAGCCACAACTACTGAGCCTGCGCGTCTGGAGCCTGTGCTCCGCAACAAGAGAGGCCGCGATAGTGAGAGGCCCGTGCACCGCGATGAAGAGTGGCCCCTGCTTGCCACAACTAGAGAAAGCCCTTGCACAGAAACGAAGATCCAACACAGCAAAAATAAATAAATTAATTAATAAACTCCTACCCCCAACATCTAAAAAAAAAATAAAAACTATTAAAAGTGATTGATTTCTTTTGGTACGTCCACTCTAACAGTCTCTATCTTCGGCCTACAGGGAGATGAATGTGATAAATAATGGCACAATGTTTGCATTATGCGTGACTACTAGAAATGTGAACCTAAAAGTTAATATTATTTGTTTTCCTGAAACATAGAACCAAACTTAAGAATTATCTAGAGAATTTGATTCAGGTGCAATGACCTCATTCCAAAAAAAAAAAACCCACCAAGATAGAAGCTTAAAAAATACTGAGGCAGAGAAGGAAGGAATGAAATAGAGACAGTAAATAAAAAGAGGGAGAGATTGAGAAAGAGAAAAAGAAACTTGTTGGCAGTCTTTTATGCCAGAATGCTTTCTACAGGTGTACAGAAATATCCCTTGGAAATGACTGACTATATGGTCAACTCAGACTACACTCTCCATAGGCTTCTCCTCTTCTGCACATAACTCACATTGCTGACTCTTCCCAGTGTTGACACAGTGTGATGCCAATCCAAACCTTAAACACTCTTCAGAGTACAACTATGCCTTTCTTCCCCTAATCTAATACATTAACATTAATAGGCTTTCAGGGAAAATAAAAGAATTTTATAGGAAATAAAGAGATAACACCTGAGGCAGGGGGAGTTAAAGGGAAAAAAATGGAATTCTAGTCTTTATTTCAATCAACACTTAATCAAATGTTGCTCGCCTAGTCAGTTTATGAAACAGCAAGTCCCTAATACTATAACCTTTTAACCCTATCTGGTTTCAGTGTTTAAAAAAAAGAGAATGAAACACAACAAAAAGTTGATAATAGAAACAAATAAGATAAAATTTCTATTCAGGGAAAGATGTGATATAATTCTGGTATCATTTCATGTTCTAAAGGTGTCCTAATCTCGTATAACTGCTTTTATGGTTCTTCAACATGTAGCTGCCCAAATTATCTCCTTGAGTCTCTAGAAAGGTTACATACTTTATGTGACAAAATTTTTCTCAGCACCTCAGGTAGGACTATGCAAATTGCCTCCTCAGAGGTGCTTATTTTTTCTGAAGACTATTCTTTGGTAGTGGTTAAGCCTGGTTCTTTCTTTCAGTAATTAAAAAAAATATATCCTTACCATATTTTCCTTTTTAATTGAGTTATTATTTTGAGATAGTTGTAGATTGACATACAACTGTAAGAAGTTACACAGAGAAGTCCTGTGTACCCTTAACTTGGTTTTCTTCAATTGTAACATCTTGGAAAACTATAGTGGTGATACAATATCACAACCAAGATAATGATATCAATACAGTCAAGGTGAAGAATAATTTCATCACCACAAGAATCCTTCATGGTGTCCTTTTATAGACACAGACACTTCCTTTCCTTTCCCTACTACCTCCTTAGTCCCTGGCAATCACTAATCTGTTCCCTATTTCAATAATTCTGTCACTTCAAGAATGGTATATAAATAGAACCAAGCAGTATGTTAATTTTTCTCTCAGCACAATTTACTGGAAACTGAGCCACACTGTGTGTATACCAGTAGTTTATTCCTTCGTATTGCTGAAAGCAACCAATGATGGGAATATACCTGTTTTTCTTTTTTATCAACTATTCACCCCCTTAAAGGACATCTTTCCAGGTTTTGGCTATTTACAATAAAGCTGCTATAAACATCTGTGTACAGGTCATTTGAGTAAACATAAGTTTCCATTTTTGTGTGTGTAAATGCCCATGAGTGAATTTCCTGGCTTATATGGTAGTTGTATGATAAGTTTTTTAAGGAAATAACAACTTGTGTTGCAAAGGGTCTGTATCATTTTATACTTCAAGCAGCAAGAATGAGTGAAAGGAATCTCCACGCTGTTTTCCATAGTGATTGCACCAATTTACATTCCCATCAACAGTGCAGGAGGGTTCCCTTTTCTCCACACCCTCTCCAGCATTTATTGTTTGTAGACTTTTTGATAATAGCCATTCTGACCAGTTTGAGGTGAAACCTCATTGTGGTTTTGATCTGCATTTCTGTAATAATTAGTAATGTTGAGTATCTTTTCACGTGCCTGTCGGCCATTTGTGTGTCCTCTTTAGAGAAATGTCTACGTAGACCTTCTGTCACTTTTTTGATTGGGTTGTTTGTTTGTTTGTTTTGATATTGAGTTGTATGAGCTGTTTACATATTGTCAGTTAGATATTTCCTCTATGTACATTTAGAAGCACATCAGTGTTAAAATCTTGCTTCCACAAACAAACATAATTTAGAACACTCAAAAAGAGGAAGACTGTAGTCCCCATATTTTTTGCTTATCATGTTCTTCTTGCCTCCTGTTCCAAGGTTCATTCTTTTCTCATTTCTTTTTTTGTTTAGGAAAACTCCCCTTAGCCATTCTTTTAGGTTAGGTCTCTAGTGATAAATTCTTTAATTTTCCTTCATCATAGAATGTCTTGATTTCTCTTTGTCTTGTATTCCTGAAGGTTATTTCCACTGGGTTCGGATTCTGGATCTACAATTCTTTTCTTTAAAATGTTGTGCCACTTTATTTTGGTCTCTAGGGTTTCTGATGAGAAATCTACTGTCAATCCAATTGTTTTCCCCTAAAGCTATGGTCATTTTTCTCTTGCTGCTTTCAAGATTTTCCTTTGCCTTTAGTTGTCAGAAGTGTCATTATGATGTGTCTTGAAGGGGATTTCTTCGGGTTTATCCTGTTTGAACTTCACTCAGTTTCTTTAATCTTTAGGTTTGGGTCTTTTGCCAAATTTTCAGTCATCATTTCTTTGAGCTCTTTTTCAGTCTCACCCTTTTCCTCTTGTCCTTCTGGGACCATGATGACACAAATGTTAGGTCTTTTGTTATAGTCCTACAGAGTCTCTGAGGCCATGTTCTTTCTTTTTGTTTTTTTAGTCTATTTCCTCTTTATTGTTCACATTGGGTAATTTCTATTATTCTATCTACCAGTTCCTTGATTTTTTGCCCCTGTCTTTCCCATTCTGCTGCTGAGCGGGTGGATTGAGATTTGGGTTTTTTGTTTGTTTGTTTGGGTATTTTTCTTATTGTATTTTCCAGTTCTAAAATTTATATTTGGTTCTTTTATTTCATTGCTGAAACTTTCTTTTTCTTCACTGTGGCTTTCTATTTTTCATTAGTTACAAACGTATTTGTAATTGCTCATTGTAGCATTCTTATAATAGCTACTTCAAAATCTTTGTAAGATAATTCTGTGATGCCTATCCTCTTGATGTTTACATCTATTGATTGGCTTTTTTCATTCAGTTTCAGATTACCCTGTTTCTTGTATGATTAGTGATTTTTTTTATTGAGATATAATTGACATATAATATTATATTAGTTTCAGGTGTATTATATTATGACTTGTATGTACATAGTGCAAAATGTTCACCACCATATGCTAATTAATATCAGTCACCATACAGTTGCAGAATTTTTTTTCTTCCCATGAGAATTTTTAAGATCTACTTTCTTAGCAACTTTCAAATATGTAATACAGTACTATTAACTATAGTCATCATGCTGTACGTTAGATCCTCAGGACTTATTTATTTCATAACTGGAAGTTGTACCTTTTCACCCCCTTCACCCATTCTGCCCAACCACCTCTGGTAACAACCAATCTGTTCTCTGATGCTAAATGATTTTTTATTGAAATTTGGATATTAAGGATATTGTGTTATGAGAATCTGGATATTATTTAATCCTTCTGTTTTAGCTGGTATCTTCCGAATTATTCTTGCATTAGAAGTCCAAATTCCTCACTTTGCCTCCTTGACCCCCAGTGATGGGGGATCTTCATTATTGCTGGGTGGGAGTGCCTATTCTGGCTCCCAAGGAGAACTTCAATGTACTTCCTTGACTGGAAAGGACAGGAATACCTCCTATTGCTCCCAATGTGGCCTCTAGTGATACTACAGGGGAGGAGTTTGGTCATCTCTTAACCCCTGGGCTATGGTGTAAATCCTTATTAACTCAACCAGGACAGATCTGACACTGCTCTAGCAGAGGGCATAGGATGTCACCCAACTGCACATGGGGATAGATGAAGTAGATCTCTGTTTATTTTATTTTTTGAATGGATCTGATTTCTAACCTTCACATTATTAACTTACTTTGTGTTCAATTAGCCCCTCCAGCTGTTCATTTGCAGTTCAGGGATGACCTAAATACTTAAAGTCCAATGGTTCTAGACTACATCTTATCAATTTTAATATGTCATTGATTGTAAGGTAATTGTAGCTAAAACTAAATGGAGGTGAGGTATATATCAAGTAAATGCTACACCACAATTCCAGTAAAACTATAATGGGTGGGGATTGTCTTACTTAGGATAAAGGAAAAGAAATATGTGATTTGCTTTTTCAAGTTTTCAATTTCTGACACTCAATGTAGGGTACTTTTATAATCAGCAAGCAAACAAAAAAGCAGCAATGTAGAGAATCAGGTACACTTTTGAGGTACAAGTATATCATCACTAAAACTATGATTCCAAAGAATATTTAATAATACATTGCAAAGCTAAAATTTTAATGCTGAATAAGCTTATGAAACAAAACCAATTGAAAAGCTAAATATGTTACTATATGTCCCGCTTTCTTACAAGTGCCCTGATTTTTTTATTCACAATTTTCTGTGTCTTACTTTCACGTGGGCAATATCATATATTTGTAATCATATATTAGGAAATGTTGAATTTTAAATATAGCTGAATATACACAGAATATCTAGTTTTTATTACCCATAGTTACAATGAACTCAGATAAAATTTGAAAATCATATACAGCTAAATAGCTAGTCTTGTGAAATAGCATAAAGGTATCCAACCTAGCCTTTGGACATGTTTGGGGTTCTTGAAGCTCTGGCTCACCAAAAGAATCACACTGAAGCCATGTGGACTAGATTTAGGTAAGTAAACTCTCTTTAAAAGATTTTGAATTCTGAACACAATGAAGCAGGGTAGAATGAAACATTTGAATTTTTATATAATAACACTGGTACCTTAATAATAGATTATTTTGTTCCTGTTTTATCCACTTTTCTTTTTCTATCTCTAATTACAACAACTGATTCTGTAACCATCCAGGTATCTTTAAAGAGTTCTGCATTTTCTTTCATTCTTAATAAGATTTGGTTACTGTTATTTACTACCAAAAAACAATAAAACAAACAAATAAAAACCCAAGTGATATCTGCAGAAACTTAAGTAAAATTGTAAGTTGCTAAAAATATATTTAAATATACCATAATTTAGCAAATAGTGACTTACTTTAGTGATATTAGGAGCATTTTTACATTTTTTTCTTGTTTATTTTTCTCTGGCATTAACAAAATAAGCCAATTTTTGATATTATTTTTACAATCAATAAAGTCATTGTAAGAGTAAAGAAGGCAGAATATAGAGCAATAGGAATTAGAGAACTGAGGCCAGTCAGAGAGAGAACTTGCTCCCTAGATATCACAGCTCCCTATACTCCTGTTAGTTTATCCAACTGTGAGTAAGACAGTAGATGTAGAAACATTACATCAAGGTTCTATACCACGTTCCTTATGTCAAACTTTGCTGAGATAAAGATTTTAGTTAATTTCTCAATTGAAAAAGTCATTTTTCTAGAAAGAAAATTAAAATAAGGAAAACTACGTACACCAATGCTATTCAATTCCTGTGTTTTCTCCCATTTCTCTTTTTTTTCCCCTCTAATGATAAAATAATTGAATTGGTTTTGATAGTAATTGTATCAACATCCCCAATCTTGGTTCCACCAGGGTCTTCTTTTGAAAATTGTGACATTTCTGCCTTTGCAATTGTATGACTTTTCCTGATGTTGATGTGATCAAGGACATCACACCATGTCTACAGTCCAGGTTTATCTGTGCCATTTTTATGTAAAAAATATCTATGAAAGTAAGAATAAAAGATGTGTGGAATCTCAAGTACCACTTTGGTATTTTAATAAAAGAGAATGCATTTTGGAAGTAATTTCCCATCTGATGTTGAACTATTTGGAGAATGGATTTGAGAATGCTTCAATATGTTTTGTACATAATCAATTACTTTCATAAAAAATGGTCATGAAGAACCTAGGGGCAGGACGGGAATAAAGACACAGACCTACTAGAGAATGGACTTGAGGACACGGGGAGGGGGAAGGGTAAGCTGGGACAAAGTGAGAGTGACATGGACATATATACACTACCAAATGTAAAACCGATAGCTAGTGGGAAGCAGCTGCATAACCCAGGGAGATCAGCTCCGTGCTTTGTGACCACCTATAGGGGTGGGATAGGGAGGGGGGGAGGGAGGGAGATGCAAGAGGGAAGAGATATGGGGATATATGTATATGTATAGCTGATTCACTTTGTTATAAAGCAGAAACTAACACACGATTGTAAAGCAATTATACTCCAATAAAGATGTTTAAAAAAATTTTTTTTAAAAACGGAGAAACTAAATGAGCTAGTCACAGGTAGGCCACATCTTTGGTATTATACATTAGGATAGAATTGAATCTCAAGTATGGATTCAAATATGCAGAATATAGAATTTTCTATTATCCATTATCTCAATGAACTCTAACAAAAATTTAAAATTCAACTACCATCTACAGCTCAACAATTATTCTTTTTAATTCCCATTTCTCCTGATGTAAATAGGTCATCAAACTAAAATATCTGAGGAGCAGACAAATTAAGAATTTGTGAATTTGTGTTCTTTGTTTTTTAGTCATATATGTATTTTGCACCAGAATGGCCACTTTTCCATGCTTTATTTGAAAATAAAGAATTTAAATTATTTAGTAAATTTAAATGAATTTTCAACTCAGGATTTTAATGTAAAAAATAGAATAATAGAGAATTTTTTTTAGAAAATTGACTCTTTGTGTAATACATTTTTATATGATACTATTTCAATGCTACCTGTATGTTCATATCATAAAAACTACAAGATGAATGGGCAAAGAATATTATTTTCTTGATGGGAAAGGTACTGTGCATATAAATACTGAACTAGTTTTATAGTAATTGTGTATTCTCCTAAAAGTTCATTGATCATTTAGATAGCAATGATTTTAATAAAACAATTGATAAATTACAATTGAATTATTTGTTGTTGTTGCTATATATTGTTAAAACGAAATAGCCTCAATTTAAAGGGAACATTAACAATATCCCATATTTCACATGTTTAATCTCAAGGATGGTAAACTCAGGTATCAATAAGCAAGTACATAATAGCCTCATCCACCAGAGGGTAAAGAGCAGAAGCAAGAAGAACTACAATCCTGTAGTCTGTGGAACAAAAACCACATTCACAGAAAGACAGACAAGATGAAAAGGCAGAGGCCTATGTACCAGATGAAGAAACAAGATAAAACCCCAGAAGAACAACTAAATGAAGTGGAGATAGGCAACCTTCCAGAAAAAGAATTCAGAATAATGATAGTGAAGATGATCCAGGACCTCGGAAAAAGAATGGAGGCAAAGATCGAGAAGATGCAAGAAATGTTTAACAAAGACCTAGAAGAATTAAAGAACAAACAAAAAGGGATGAACAATACAATAACTGAAATGAAAGCTACACTAGAAGGAAAGACAGATCACATCTTGGGTCACAAATCAAGCCTCAGTAAATTTAAGAAAATTGAAATCATATCAAGCATCTTTTCTGACCACAACGTTATGAGATTAGAAATGAATAACAGGGAAAAAAACGTAAAAAACACGAACACATGGAGAGGCTAAACAATACATTACTAAATAACCAAGAGATCACTGAAGAAATCAAAGAGGAAATCAAAAAATACCTAGAGACAAATGAAAATGAAAACATGA